>NC_041400.2:69573615-69813615 GCF_900747795.2 Erpetoichthys calabaricus | reverse complement strand
ATTAATAGTGTTTCTGTGGCCAGTTGGATCGGGATTATGGTGTATAGCGATACAACATCAAACGAGACCATGATCTCATCCTCGGCGATGGATACGTCTTTCAAGCGCTGTAATGCCGACTCCGCGCTGTTGACGGAATAATCTGAGTTGTCAGTTAAATGTTTAAGTAGTTGGAAAAGTCTTTTTGACAAGTTGTATGATAGTCCGCCTATTAGGCTAACCACTGGTCTGTATTTTAGTGGTGTTTTGTGTATTTTTGGGAGTCCATAAAATTCCGGGCAGTTAGCATCATTAGATTTCATTTTGTGAAAGTTCTGTACATCCAGGCGGTTACCATTTCGGAGTTTGGTCAGAGTATAGTTTATTTTATTCTGTGTAGTTTTTGTTGGGTCGTTATTTAGCTGTTGATAAGTATTAGTGTCCGAAAGCATTTCTTCCATAGCTGTGGAGTATTGTTCTCTGTCTAGGATAACAGTTGCGCCTCCTTTGTCAGCTGGTGTAATAATAATGCTGTTGTCATTCCGTAAAGATCTTAGAGCTTTCTGTTCACTTGCCAGAATACGTGTGGTTGGTTGTCTTGTGTGTAGCTGGCTGGCAACGTTGCATCTCATTTCTTGTGCCTGTTCTGTTGGTATTTTTTTTCAGTTACTAAGATATGTTCTAACGAACCGAGGAAGTTCATGTCAGCTGCGTCCTTGTAATTGAATTTTAATCCTCTGGAGAGAATATTGTGTTCTGTGGTGGAGAGCCGTCTTTTGGATAGGTTGTGTACTCCGGATTGGGGGTTGTTCATATGTTGATTTCCAGTGAGTTTACCCCATTTTCTGTTGAGTGTATTTCGTTTAGAAATACGGTTTTTGGAAGCGGTGTCCTGGATCCTTTTCGTCCATTCCTCCGTAACTGTTTGCCCACATGTTGTGATTAGTTTAGCGTGTTGCTCCATAATTACAGATCGGTAAAAGTTTCGTTGGCAGTGTGTTTCCGTGATAAGTTCATACAAAACTCGTTTAGTGTGTTAAAGAGGTTATGTAAACATATATATACATATCTACATATATACATCTACATATCTACATATATACATCTACATATATATATATATATATATATATATATATATATATATATATATATATATATATATACACATACACACATATACACATATCAACATATATATACATATACACACATACATACATACATACATACACACACACATATACATATATACATATACACATACATACATACATAGTGCGTTGTAACACGGGCTGTGATTTTTACATGGGAGGGAGACGACAAATCACAGCTTCCTGCTTTCTAATCGGGCCTGTGATTGGTGCTTTGACTGATGCCCAGATCCCACAGTATCTCCCCTCAGGAGAGGCGTTAGGCAAGTGTAATTGAATAGCGGTGCTGCAAGTTTAGCTTTACACCTGTTTTTAAGGCTTATTGACTGAAAGGGGCTTTCATGAAAAAAGTTAGAGCTTTGCTACAGGATACACCCTCCACAAGTTAAGGAAGTAAAAATAAAGGTATATATTTCTGTTTTATTTAAACCTTTTAAGTTTGTATGCGGGTGGTATGGTGGTGCAGTGAAAGGTGCCAGTTAGGAGACCCGGGTTCGCTTCCCTGCGTGGAGTTCGAATGTTCTCCCTGTGTCTGTCTGGGTTTCATCTGGGTACTCCGGTTTCCTCCCACAGTCCAAAGACATGCAGGTTAGGTGCATTGGTGATTATATATTGTCCCTGGTGTGTGGGTGTGTATGGGTGTGTGCGCCCTGCGGTGGGCTGGCACCTTGCCCGGGGTTTGTTTCCTGCCTTGTGCCCTGTGTTGGCAGGGATTGGCTCCTGTATTTAGGATATAGCGGGTTGGATAATGGATGGATGGACATTTGTATGCATAGCCCCATTTGCCTGTTTTCGTTTTTTTTCTTTCTTCAGTAATATTTCAGCAAACCCGGAGCTTGTCAGTTCAAATCCTGGTACTGATACCACTGTGTGACCCTGAGGAAGTCACTTCACCTGCCTGTGCTGCAAAAAACAAAAGTAATGTAACAAATTGTACCTCAGATGTTGCAAGTTGCTGGAATAAAGGCATAAGTCAAATAGATAAATATGTATTATACACATAGGAACTATTCATTTATTTTCAGTTAAGTCATCTGCAGCAAACCTTTATAAATGAGGGTTTCTCCTTTTTAGATAGTGCAAACTGTTTCTTCTTCATTGAGGTTTTCTCTTGGAGAGCTTTTTTCATTTCATTGAAAATTAAAGCAGCAGCTGCCAAAATATGTAGCTTTCTTATTAATTTTTCAACATTGTGTAAAATAACTTTATAAAGTAACATAAAAGGCTTAAATACTGGTTATCCTTTTACACTAAAATATTACTAAAGAGATACAAAAAAAGTAAAATGCATATGTTGTTTTTCTTTAAGGAGATTAAATATTACTGAAGAAAAAAAAAAAAAAAAACTAAAACAGCCAAATGGGGCTATGCATACAAACTTAAAAGATTTAAATAAAACAGAAATATATACCTTTATTTTTACTCCTTTAACTTGTGGAGGGTGTATCCTGTAGCAAAGCCCTAAGTTTTTTCGTGAAAGCCCGTTTCAGTCAATAAGTCTTAAAAACAGGTGTAAAGATATTGACAATAAGCTACGCAAACCCACCAAGACATGGAATCGTTTAAATCAAGGAGCTGCGCTACCTTCTTCCAGATCGGCCCCAAGGCGTTCATATTTTTCCAAAGCAGTTTTGGTCTCCATCGGCATCTGTAGCGGAGTCGAAAAACACCATCCCATAATATTAGTTAACGATTAACACATTTCTATATGTATTGTAAGCATACAATACAACTGATAATATGTTGCGCTTATTTATCTGGTGTACCGACATTTTTGCGCGTTTAACGGCTGAAATCCAACGTGGTTTGTGCCCTTCAGAATGAAAACAGTTTGGATTTACCTTTTTAATAAAAGGAAAGCTTTTAAGCCTGAGAAATCACCCCGTAAATGCACACGTTTAATTGCACATGTGTTAATATGTATGCTTACACAGTATTAAAAGACACTCAACAATTAACGTCATTTACCTTCGTTCCTGCGTTTGAGTCGTGCTGTAAATTCTTACTGTGAAATATAATTGACAAATAATTTGGTGAATGAACTTGTGAAGAAGGTGGAGCTGGAGTATTACGTCACTTCAGTAACGAAAATGCCGCGATGTGCGGAAGGGCGGGGGTTGACGGAGAATGTTTTCTTCAGCGCTCTTTGGGGGTCCTCCTTGTTTTCAGTTCACGTGATTACGTAGGAGGCGTGATGACGCGATACGCGACTCCGCCTCCTCCATTACAGTATATGGACAAAAAAGAGGTTCCAGTTATGACCATTACGCATAGAATTTCGAAATGAAACCTCCCTAACTTTTGTAAGTAAGCTGTAAGGAATGAGCCTGCCAAATTTCAGCCTTCCACCTACACGGAAGAAAAAAAAAAGTTGGAGAATTAGTGATGAGTGAGTGAGTGAGTGCTTTGCTATATATAAAAATCCTGAGATGAGACGTGATTTTATCAGAGAGATAATTGTATGTCCCACTAGACGAAACTTTGTGCCAACAAATTTAACCATGCCCAGGGCCGGAAATAAAAGAAAGAGTAGATGACAAAGTAGATTGTCGTAAAGAATTCAAAAATGCTGGCGTGATACACATGCAGAGCAAGTTAGAGATAATGAAAGTACTAAAATTCAAAAGTTTCAAAGAAATGATATTAAAGATTGCATTAGCGCAAAAAAACGGAAATTATTTCTCAGTGAAATAAAGGAAAAGCTAAAAGAGATGAAACTTTAAGTTGGAGACTTGTAGATCGTCTCATTCGTGTTGTCATCAGGGAAAAGTAGTGTTTCTCCCCAATGAAGAGGCATATCCGTGAGAATTAAAAGATTTGTTGTTCGGTGAAAGTGAAATCCACATACGGGGGCGGTAGAGAATTAAAGTGGCTGGCGCGCAGCGCAGGCCTTGCTGGGGAGTGAAATGAGAATGAGACGAAGCTCCCTAGTGTGTGTGTGTGTGTGTGTGTGTGTGTATATATATATATATATATATATATATATATATATATATATATATACAGTGGTGTGAAAAACTATTTGCCCCCTTCCTAATTTCTTATTCTTTTGCATGTTTGTCACACAAAATGTTTCTGATCATCAAACACATTTAACCATTAGTCAAATATAACACAAGTAAACACAAAATGCAGTTTTTAAATGATGGTGTTTATTATTTAGGGAGAAAAAAAATCCAAACCTACATGGCCCTGTGTGAAAAAGTAATTGCCCCCTTGTTAAAAAATAACCTAACTGTGGTGTATCACACCTGAGTTCAATTTCCGTAGCCACCCCCAGGCCTGATTACTGCCACACCTGTTTCAATCAAGAAATCACTTAAATAGGAGCTACCTGACACAGAGAAGTAGACCAAAAGCACCTCAAAAGCTAGACATCATGCCAAGATCCAAAGAAATTCAGGAACAAATGAGAACAGAAGTAATTGAGATCTATCAGTCTGGTAAAGGTTATAAAGCCATTTCTAAAGCTTTGGGACTCCAGCGAACCACAGTGAGAGCCATTATCCACAAATGGTAAAAACATGGAACAGTGGTGAACCTTCCCAGGAGTGGCCGGCCGACCAAAATTACCCCAAGAGTGCAGAGATGACTCATCCGAGAGGTCACAAAAGACCCCAGGACAAAGTCTAAAGAACTGCAGGCCTCACTTGCCTCAATTAAGGTCAGTGTTCACGACTCCACCATAAGTAAGAGACTGGGCAAAAACGGCCTGCATGGCAGATTTCCAAGACGCAAACCACTGTTAAGCAAAAAGAACATTAGGGCTCGTCTCAATTTTGCTAAGAAGCATCTCAATGATTGCCAAGACTTTTGGGAAAATACCTTGTGGACTGATGAGTCAAAAGTTGAACTTTTTGGAAGGCAAATATCCCGTTACATCTGGCGTAAAAGGAACACAGCATTTCAGAAAAAGAACATCATACCAACAGTAAAATATGGTGGTGGTAGTGTAATGGTCTGGGGTTGTTTTGCTGCTTCAGGACCTGGAAGGCTTGCTGTGATAGATGGAACCATGAATTCTACTGTCTACCAAAAAATCCTGAAGGAGAATGTCCGGCCATCTGTTCGTGAACTCAAGCTGAAGCGATCTTGGGTGCTGCAACAGGACAATGATCCAAAACACACCAGCAAATCCACCTCTGAATGGCTGAAGAAAAACAAAATGGAGTGGCCTAGTCAAAGTCCTGACCTGAATCCAACTGAGATGCTATGGCATGACCTTAAAAAGGCGGTTCATGCTAGAAAACCCTCAAATAAAGCTGAATTACAACAATTTTGCAAAGATGAGTGGGCCAAAATTCCTCCAGAGCGCTGTAAAAGACTCATTGCAAGTTATCGCAATCGCTTGATTGCAGTTATTGCTGCTAAGGGTGGCCCAACCAGTTATTAGGTTCAGGGGGCAATTACTTTTTCACACAGGGCCATGTAGGTTTGGATTTTTTTTTCTCCCTAAATAATAAAAACCACCATTTACAAACTGCATTTTGTGTTTACTTGTGTTATATTTGACTAATGGTTAAATGTGTTTGATGATCAGAAACATTTTGTGTGACAAACATGCAAAAGAATAAGAAATCAGGAAGGGGGCAAATAGTTTTTCACACCACTGTATATATATATACAGTAATCCCTCCTCCATCGCGGGGGTTGCGTTCCAGAGCCACCCGCGAAATAAGAAAATCCGCGAAGTACAAACCATATGTTTATATGGTTATTTTTATATTGTCATGCTTGGGTCACAGATTTGCGCAGAAACACAGGAGGTTGTAGAGAGACAGGAACGTTATTCAAACACTGCAAACAAACATTTGTCTCTTTTTCAAAAGTTTAAACTGTGCTCCATGACAAGACAGAGGTGACAGTTCTGTCTCACAATTAAAAGAATGCAAACATATCTTCCTCTTCAAAGGAGTGTGCGTCAGGAGCAGAGACTGTCATAAAGACAGAGAAAGCAAACAAATCAATAGGGCTGTTTGGCTTTTAAGTATGCGAAGCACCGCGGCACAAAGCTGTTGAAGGCGGCAGCTCACACCCCCTCCGTCAGGAGCAGGGAGAGAGAGAGAGAGAGAGAGATAGAGAGAGACAGAGAAAAACAAACATGCAAAAATCAATACGTGCCCTTCGAGCTTTTAAGTATGCAAAGCACCGTGCAGCATGTCGCTTCACTAAGCAGCTGCACAGAAGGTAGCAACGTGAAGATAATCTTTCAGCATTTTTAGACGAGCGTCCGTATCGTCTAGGTGTGCGAACAGCCCCCCTGCTCACACCCCCTATGTCAGGATCAGAGAAAGCGCAAGAGAGAGAAAGAGAAAAGTAAGTTGGGTAGCTTCTCAGCCATCTGCCAATAGCGTCCCTTGTATGAAATCAACTGGGCAAACCAACTGAGGAAGCATGTACCAGAAATTAAAAGACCCATTGTCCTCAGAAATCCGGGAACCAGCAAAGAATCCGCGATATATATTTAAATATGCTTACATATAAAATCCGCGATAGAGTGAAGCCGCGAAAGGCGAAGCGCGATATAGCGAGGGATCACTGTATATATATATATATATATATATATATATATATATACACACACACACACACACACACACACACACACAAACATACACACAAACATCTATTTTTTCATCCTTATGTGTAAACTTGCTTCGTTGTGTAATGAAAATTAGAAAAACAACATGCTTAATCCAGATCTGAAGATACAGCCTACAATGAATCTCGGCAGAATAACAAAGTATTTCCATAATATTCTAATTAATGAAAATACGGTACTGTGAGTTGTAAATTGGCATGCACAGTTCAGATCGGGCCATACTGTAAACTGGAATATTTAGTTTGGTTTTTTTCCGTTCATTAAGCACATACAGAGTATGTTACATCGGCTCAGTAATGTCACACAGCCACTACAGTAACCACAGTCACTGCGCTGCCGTAAAACAGAGTAGCAGAAATGATGTATTTTCGCACATGCACACTCCAAATTGAGTTTCTGGTCCAAATTGTTTAGTGACAGGGCTAATTTCCTGCCTGATTTTTCCAAAATATACGCAAGATAAATTACTACTAAAGTTGTTTTTTAAAATTTAGACTGTCAGGGTAATTTAATAAAAGACATAATATGTAATCAGTGGTTTTTCTGCAGTACAGCCACTTGTTTGAAATTCTGAACTTTAAAGGCTCAAAAGCTCACGTCTTGCACTGAACTCAAAATTGACAAAAATGTTTCGTTTATAGTTTTAAATACACATGATGAATTTAGCAAATTCATGAACAGTGGTTTGGCTGTTGGCATCTGCTTTAAATACTTAGAATTTTAAAAACTTAAAAGTTAATAAGTGGAATTCACAAACCTAACCTACTCTTAAGATTAATAAGTGCATCTTGTCTACAAAATTTCATAAGAATCAGTCCATCTGTTCATGAGTTAGTGTGGTCATAATATTTTTACCACCCAAAAAAAAAAATCTTTGCAGAAATGCTTAAAATATGCTCTAGGTATTTCCACTGAAAACCTAAAGTAATTTTTAATGAAAACCAATACCTCTTCTACATAGAAAATATCAAAAAAGTAAAAAAGTGACAGAACTGAGGAGATACAGCAAGAAACTAAACAACAAATGTACGCACGGCATAACAATGAGATGTGTTCAGGACTTAAATAACTGATTTGAATGTTAGACCACTTTAAATTTTATATTTACTTCATCAAGGCATCAGTAGTCTCATTTTAGTTTACTAAATATTTTTCTAATAGTCACAAAAAACACCCAGCAATAACAGAATAAAATTACATGAATTACCAGAATACATTGAATACATACTTTTTAACAGTACTTCACAATGTCATGTAAATTAAAATGTTGTCCAAACTGGCTTGCGGTGGCTAAACAGATTTCAAATAAAGTATACAGTGAAACCCTCGTTTATCACGGTTAATCCGTTCCAGACTCTACCGTGATAAATTAATTTTCGCGAAGTAGGATTCTTTATTTATAAATCAAATATTTTCGCAGTTACAGTATAGAAAACCTGTTTACGACCTTCTAAATACGTTTTTTAACATTATTAGAGCCCTCTAGACATGAAATAACACCCTTTAGTCACCATTGCACTCGTATTACCTAATATATTAGACAAAATAAGAGAAAATAAGACATATTAGATCATATTATTATTGTACTGTACATTAATTACACACACATACAGTTCTTACACACAACCACTAACCTATGAAGGCACGAGCTCAGTAGGAGAGTCTTCAGGTTGTAAGCTGGAGCGCTGATCGCACCCTCAGAGGACACAGACGCCCCAGGGAAAACCCCTGAAGCAGCTGACAGTCTACCTTCACATTGCTCCTTACCCTTTTTACTTGCGCTATAATGCGCAATAAACCTCTCACACGGTACTCCGCTTACTTAAAAGTATTGTGCAGCACCTCTCAGCTTTGGAATTGGTTGTTTTGTTTCTCTCTCTCAGACATTCTCTGCTCCTGGCGGAAATGTCATCTCTGACTTGTCATGGAGCATGTTTAAACATTTTGAAAAGAGACAAATGTTTGTTTGCAGTGCTTTGAATAAAGTTCTTTTTTTTTTTCTACAACCTCCTGTGTCTCTGTGCAAATCTGTGACCCAAGCGTGACAAGGTGGTGCAGTATCTTCAGCAGGTGCGTCGTTGGAGTACTAGGAGTCGGCAGTGGGTGTCTGGGTGCGCGGCTGAAGAACATCTTGATAGGCAGTTGCTGGTGCTGTCTTTTCATATGCGTGAGGAGACTTTTGTAGGGTATTGCCATCTTTGATCATATCCAAGAGTTTCACTTTCTCCTGGATGGTAAGCATCTTCCTCCGGCGCTTAGTTTCATTGTCAGAAGGCTTAGAAAAAGCAGCACGTTTAGGAGCCATCGCGGGGCTTAGATAAAAGTTCTCAGAAAGCGCATGCGTAGTGATGGCAAAAGCACAGGGAGAAAACAGAAGAATTTCAGCGAATACTAAGCGGAGGCAAGGAAAAACTTACTATTTGTTGGTTTTAACAGTGGTATAAGCAACAAAAGGAAGTTGATTGAGTGACAGAGTGTCGGAGAAACTCGAAAGCTCAAGTTCACAAAGTCGCACAGTGCCCGAAATAAAAAAGAAGTTGTCAGATATCAAAGTCGCCGTGAAAAGGCGAGTCGTAGCCCACTGTCTTGAGTGTCATATGAAAGCTTATTAGGGTACAGAGAAAAGAAAAAAAAAATAGGCACACAGTGGTGGAAATAGCTTGAAATGTCGAGTTTAATCTCGAAATTTCCACTTTAATCACATAGTTTATTTTGTCATTAAAGTATTTCATCATAAACTTCATCTTTAAATCGTTTAATTTACTAGTTTCTCAAATCCCATCGTAACTAAAGTAGCACGTTAAATGCTTTGTTTTGTATAGGTTCTTCTGTGTGTGTGTGAATCACTACATGTTTCTTAAAAGGGCTTTCTCTTCCTCCGACAGGACACAGAATCCATTACATTCGTGATATTACAGCTCTCTGAATAATTAAAATACTGAGATGTATACTTGACATCATTTTCATGATAAGGCGTTAAAGCATGTTATTAACACTAGAATTACCAGAGTCTACGAAAAAACTCTTAGATCTGGCCCACCTTAAAATCGTTCTCACCTCTCTTTTGTCTTCTAAATGTGCCGATTAAGACGAGCAGCAAAAAGCTGGCTATTCCATCCCCCACCATCACAAAACGTTCACTAAGTTTTCCCAGCTCATGCCTTGTTTGATTATCTGGGAGTGACTGAACTGGAGTTTTAGAGTGGAAATAATTGATCGTTATTTGGAACACACACATTTCATGTGGGTTCTGTTTCTACAGTAATCTGTGTAAACACATTGTTAAAACAGAAACATTTTCATATTTTAGTAATAAATGTTACAAAATGTAGGCATAAACTATAGAATATGTGAAGCCTGACGGCCAAACATCAAATAAACACTTTCACAAAAGGTCAAGGATGTCACAACAGCTTCCGTGGCGTAACGCTGAGATTTGCTGACTCAGAACACGGCAGCCCTGCCCCGCCGTAGAGACTCAAGTTCGATTCCCCGCTGGGGAGGAAGTGTTTTGTTTTTTCTTTGTAGCCTCAAACGGACAAAAAATTTATAAATTGGTATGCACTGTAAATCGTTAAGTTTAAAATATTGATCGCAGTTATTTCTGTTGATTAATTCATGCTTTTTACTTAGAGTCAGAACAGGAGCTTATTCAACTTATTCAGCTTCTGATATGACTCCAAGTAACAGCGCAAGTATAAACCACACCCAATCTGATGCTGTTCGTTTTCAAATAATATTGCATTACTTCGACAATGTTTTCTGATTGGTACTATTCGCATTATAAAATGATTTCTTCAAAACGTCACATATATTTGTTTTGAGATAATGAATAGAGCTGGAAATTACAGGTGCTTGTTCAGTGTAATAGGAACCATAGCACAGATAGGTGTGTTCACTGCAACAAGTACACATGTCGTAAATGTAGGAAATGCGCTCCTTGGGTGAGCTATAGCGCGTCTTTATGTGAAAACAGCAGTGTCAGATGGGGAGTGTCTGATGATTGCATATAGCGCTGAAGTTACTGCTCTTTACTATGCTTTCCTCTGCATGTCCTGGAGTATAAAAGAAACAACATACAGCAACATGTGGGGACTGGCAAGATTGGGGGAAAGAAAAACACGCGGTCATATGTATCGTGATACACTGCAGAGCTATAGCGCGTCTTTATGTCAAAACAGCAGTGTCAGATGGGGTAGAGAAGGATCCTGAACGCGACAGAGAGAAAAGTGACTAAAAAAAAACAAAGCTAACCTTTACAAATATCATAAATTACACCGGCTGTTACAGACTGAAATCAAATGTATCTTTTTATTCTAAAATAGTAAAAATAAGAGCAGTTCACTTCTCAAAAGGGAATCGAGTAAGATTGAACTTGTGACCCTTTGATTCCCAGTCAGCAACTGATACTGTTGCGCCACGGGCCGTCATAGTAAATGAATGTCAATGTCACAAACTACAGCGGCTTTTTTTTTCTGCAGTTATATTTTTGAATAAAAGAGCACTTGTTCTATTTGTACCTTTCGTGAAAGTGTTTCTTTGATATTTGGACTTCAGGCTTCATACATTATATAGTTTATGCCTACATTTTGTCATTTACTATTAGAATATGAAAAACGTTTCTGTTTTAAAAATGTGTTTACACAGATTACTGTAGAAACGGAACACACATGAAATGCGTGTGTTCCAAATAATGATCTATTATTTCCACTTTAAAACTCCATTTCACTCCTAGATAATAAATCAAGGAATGAGCTGGGAGAAGTTCGTGCACGTTCTAAGTCGGTGGGGGGGGTGGAATAGTTGGCTGTTTGCTGCTTGTCTTTATCTGCACATTTAGAGGACAAAGGACGCTGGCGGAGAGGTGCGAACGGATTTAAGAAGCGATTTAAGGTGAGACGGATCTATGAGTTTTTTCGTAGGCTCTGGTAATTCTAGTGTTAAACATGAGTGGTACATTGACAGAAACAACGCTAAAGCAGCTATGGTATTTGGAATAGTTTGGCCATTCCGTGGACCATTACATTGTTACAGGTTAATTACAATCAGATGCATTAAACTAATAAACAATATGCGGTTAAAGCCGCGTCAGGGATGTGGACCTAAAAAAGAAAGGGAAACCACACTGGAACAAAAGCTCTGCTTTGACGCTGGGTGCCGCCAGTTTGCAAAACCGAGCGGAGAAATTGCATATGCCAAGCATTTAGCTGGCATGAAAATGTGCGCGGCTTTACACCAAGTTTAGGTTTTATAGATCATGATGTGAGCATGGAAATGGGCTTACACAACATTTTTATGCGTACCTACCGTTTATACATGAGGCCCCAGGTCTGGAGCTTTACCAATAAAATATATTGCAAGATAAACAAATTATTAAAATGAACTGATAATGCAGCCATGTCGATGTTTTTAGTGCAAGTATGGAGTAAGTGTTTATTGCATGCCTACAGAGCAACACTAATATGATTCCTTTCCTCTTACATTCGTTAGTAGATACACAACTTTTTGCTTCTTTTTTTATATTTAGGGTTAACTTACCTCAAACAGAAGGAGAGATGTGTTCGTACCTCTGCTGCCGTTTGACTATCTTATATTTCTGTCGTCAGGGTCAGAGCCAGCTCTACTATATAGGAGAATAAGGCTGTCGCCTAGGGTGAAAAAATTGCTGGGAGGCGTAATTTTGTCAATGATTATAGACTTATCCAGTGGCATGTATGACTTACGGAAAACTCCAAGTCCAAAACCCCACAAATCCCACTTCACCCCACCACACATTGCTCTTCGATAAAACTTCCAAATGCGATTCACACAAATGATACTGTATGTATAGCAATTGCGTTCAAGACATGATTTGGGTGCATCATTTTCATTGTTGCTTAGGGCAGTAAAAATACTAGAGTCAAAACTGGTCAGGTATGACTGTTGGACAACTATAACAGGAAAATGCACCATTTGAAATAACTTCTCCAGGTAAATATGAAACAGCAAATTAATTCATAATTGAAGTCACATAAAATGTCAAAGTACAAATTCATCCAATGCTTATTATTTGGAGGTTTTAAAACTTCAACACTTTTAAAATCACACTGCACTTTGAGATATCTCAATTAAAATGTAACTTTCCCTAGAAGTTCTTATTATAGGCAAATGCACCTGAACCTGAAAAAAGATAGCCTGTATTTCTGGAAAACTGGGAACTGGTGGGGCATATGCGAAAAATGTAAAATACTTTTACTGGAGAAAGATGATGAACTTATTGTAACTGTCTCTAGAAAACTAGGGACTTGAGTTCACAAATGGTCATGATTTGTATTACGGATGGAAATTTTCAGTTATAGAATCATACACACACTTTTCAAATTTACAAAATCAAACCTAAAAATGCAATCAAACAATAGGGAACAAAATAATATAAAGTTTTCTTTTTAATTGATCTTATTTAGTTGCAGAGGCGCATTAGAGATTATTTCCATGTTCAGGGGAAAGTTTCCTCATATTGTCTTGTTTGCTTCACATACTTCAAAGAAATACAGCTTACAGAAATTGGCAAAAAATGATATAAACACTTCTTTTTCATATAAAAGGAGCATCTAACACATGGTCTTGTTAATAATGACAACTACTGCTTATTACAAAAGCTCCTACATATTTCATGATTGGTCACAATAGACCACCTCACATTTCTATATAGTCTGCAAGAAAAGTAACCAATTAACTACCTATCTAGCTCTATTTCCAACCCTAGCTTTACATTCTAAACACAAGGTATTGCCTCATTTTGTAGAATAGCTACATAAACACAGTATTATTTATTTGTCTGCAGTGTGTCAATACTGTTTGTACATCACCTTTTACTAGATAGATTATACATATCCACTCTCTATACTGTATATAAAATCCTAAACCTAAAAGTGCAACAATTTTATGTGACTTTTTATAAAATCGGGCTCATTTTAAAACCTACATATGTTTGATATATCATTCTTTTCAGAATTTATTGAACTTTAATGTGAAGTTGTTAGATTTTCATATTCTTATTCCGTTTTTAAATTATAAACTAAAAAATATGAAGAACTCACGTCCCGCAAGACGACACTTTGTGCCAAAAGATTTAACCACGCCCGGGACTGGAAATAAAAGACAAAGAGTAGGACAGCTGCTGTACAGGCTTTTAAATGTTTGAAGCGCCGCATAAGATGCAGATCACGTGGCACTGCAGCAGCAGCAAGCCAGCAGCTGATCAAGCAAACAGGAGGTATTTAAAAAAAAAAAAAAAAACATTTGTTTTTCCTATTGTATAACCGTTTAAAAGGGGGTTTCAGAGGAGTGACCATGTCTCCTTGGGGTGTGTTCAGCCCCCCACTTCACAACGCGAGCAGCAGACACACAAAGTGGCTTCTGTACATATGTACTTTGTGAGCATGCCCGTGTCGATCAAACAGAGGAAGCTCTGCAGTCTAATTGTGACTTTACGCTGTAGGAAGATAAGTAAATAAATCAAGGTAAATAACATTCGATATGACTTTTATATACAAAGTACAGTGACGGCAAACATGCGATGGCAGCTTCCACCTGCAGCTATAGACTCTTCAGTATGCGAGCAACTCTTCACGCTAGTGTTTAGATCTGGACGGTGTATGTGCCCAAAAAAGAAGTCTAATTGCATTCTCGTACCATTGCTCGCGTACTGAAGTGTCAGCAGGCATTTTTTGTGGCATTACACGTGTAATTTGTGAGCATGCCCTTGTCGATCAAAGACAGGAAGCTCTGCAGTCTACTTGTGACTTTACGCTGTAGGAAGAGAAGTAAATAAATCAAGGTAAATAAAATTTGATCTGGCTTTTATATACTGTAAGTAACATATAAATGTTCAAAAAACATACTCATAAGCAGGATGTTTCTTGTGGTGAGGGCTTCTCTTCTTTTTCTCCGATGAAGAAACCCTCGTCCTCATCCAAGTTCACCTCTGTTATAGTATGTCTTTATTTGAAAACAGCAGTGTCAGATCGGGGCGAGCGTGAACGCAACCAAAAGAATAAAACTGAATTAAAAAAAAAAAAAAAAAAAGAAAAAAGAAAAAAAAAAAGCGCTAACCTTTACAAGTACCATACATTTTCACCGGCTGTTACAGACTCAAATCAAATGTATGTTTTTATTGTATAACAGTAACAATAAGTGCCGCTTATTACTCAAAACGTTTATTTCGGGATGCAGGACGGCTCCAACCGCCGAACTTTTGAATAGGAGTCAGCAGTTCTTACTGCTGTACTACCAAAGAAGTCACAACAACAAGCCACACTAACCCGATTTCTTTTTCTTTGGTTATAGTCTTGAATAAAAGCGCACTTGTTCTGTTATATTTGCACCTTTTGTGAAAGTGCTTATTTGATACTTGGACTTCAGTCTTCACACATTAAACACTTCATGTCAAAATTTTGTCTTTAGTACTAAAACATGAAAAAAGTTTGCCTTTTAGGTATGTGTTCAACATTTCATGCATTTACTGTAATCCTACACTTACATACTTCTTTGTAGACACGGAACACACATTTGGGACACATGCATTTCATAACTTTTTTTTTAGCCTATACAGCTCTAGGTACCTGACTCCCTGATAAACAAGGCTTGTGCTGGAAGAGGTTTTTGCAGTTTCTGCGGCAGTGGGAGGATGGGATAGTAGGCTGCTCGCTGGGCTTATCAACACATTTACAAGACAAAAGACGCTGACGGAGAGGTGCGAGCAGATTTAAGGTGGGCTGGATTTATGAGTTTTTCGTAAGCTTTGGTAATTCTAATGTTAACCTAATCACGACAAGCCATAACATCAAAATAACTGATTACTTAAATGGGGTTAATGGAAACTTCTACATGCCCGGCATCAGCATTTTCAAGACATTTTAGCTAAAAAAGCAATGTTTTACTAAACAGTTATAGATGGTTTTACTTTCAGATTACTTAAAATATTCAACCTGAAGTCATTTCCAGTTGGCTTACCTTAAAATGGCTACTATTCATATGAAAATATCACTGAAGAAAGTGACTGTGGAAAGAGATCACATGATCTCTCAGGAAAAACAGTGCCAAGAACCTCTGGAAAGCCCCTAATGATTTTCAACTTTGTTTTACAGTTATATTTCAGAAAAGTTTAATAATGGAAGACATCTTTTGGAGACAAAACCTATCATGTTTCTAAGTAAACATATTAATTTTGTGATTTACGCTTCTTCTAGTGTTCTACTGCGCACAATTACAAGTTGCCAGTGGAGACTTTCCAACAATACATGTTTCTTGAGAAAGTGAAGGTACATTAAAATTGCAAAAACATACTTAAAAAAAGTACCAGATGTATCCTTTAAAAAAATTAGGTAAGTACACGTATAATGGAAAAATAATATATAAGAAGGTTGTAAAGGAGAATTCAACCTCTAAACAAAATGTATCAGTTACACTGGTGCTTACTATGGCCAAACATTTCAGTTGTTTCTGACTCTAAATACAGGCTTAATACATTTCTCGATAAATGAACAATATAAATATGGCCACAAGCTGTCTTACAGAAAATTCTTTGTGCTCCAAGAAAGAAGTAAAGAAAGTAGCACTTACTTTAAATTTTGCATTGCCAAACTGAGTGAATTATAGAGTGAAGGCTCCCCAGAACATGTTGTGTCCACAGCTCTTTTTAGTGCTTCTATATGCTTTTTTGGGTTTCCTACATTAAAAAATAAACAAGAAAGGACACAAAATGACCACAATTCAAAAAAAGAATGTACCCGATATAACATAAAAAAATACACAAAATAAAGACGTTATGAAAACGATTTCACAAATCCAATTCTCACTACTTTCTTGGATTTTATTCCATGTCCCTCTGCCATGCTTAAACTGTGCTGCTGTTTGATAGGCAAAAAAGAAATAGTTTATATGCAGTGCAATGGAAGGAAACTTACTAACAGTTCAATACTGGACATTTCAAATGCCCATGCATAATACTTGGCCATATCAATTTTGTGTCTCATGTACGCTAAGAAATGTAAACATTTTAAAAGATTGTTCCATTTCCCACTGGACTAATTGCTGAGTGATAGTGTGTTGATTCCACTGTCCTATATTATACTGGATATAGCATATTAAAATTATGCTGTCAATCTATAATTTGAAGAACAGTTTGAGTTCGGCATTGGAAATACTTGAGGGAAAAGGGTAAAAATACCCATATTTGAACAATTTTGTCATATAAAACACAATGGAATTGTTAAAAAAAAAAGTTCTCAAAATTACAGCAAACAGCAGTAAAGATGAACTTGGATTACTACTAATATCACACTAAAATCTCCCTTGAAAAATGTGGTTCTATTTCATTTTGTTTTACTTCCTCCCTTGCCCATTTTTGTGCTGACTACCTAGGCATTTTCATTTTTGAAATGGATAGCTTCCTTGCACAACCTACCACTGATTAATAAATAAGGTCAGTATACAAAGTACAGAAATACTGAAGTTACATTGGCACAAAACAAAAATGCATGCTTATAGAAGTCTTCAGAATTTAATACAATCTAATTTCTTTATTCAAAGCCAATTATTTCTTTTTGAGGAATATTTTGGTACTTCACTTTATTTTTCTTATTAATATCTCTACCCCTTTACTGCTGTGAAAAGAGATCACATGATCTTCTCTCAGGAAAGACAGTGCCAAGAATCTCTGGAAAATTCCTAATGATTTTCAACTTTGTTTTACAATTATAAACATGTTTCTGAAACATAACTCTCAACAATGGAAGGCATCTTTTGAAAACAAAACCTATGATATTTCTATGTTAAAAAATCCAGTCAAAAAATCCTCCAGCACTGTTATACCAGAATATCCAAAGAGTGTCTGATCTAAAGAAAACAACCAGAGAGCCGAGCATAAATAGAGAAACACTAAACTGAGTATCCACTAGGAGATATTGAAGGCTAAAATAACAGAATACAACAACATAGTCCGTCTTGAGAGGCGGTGCCATTTCTCTAAAATTATAAATAACAATGCTAGTAATCCCAGAGTTTTATTCTCTATAATTGATCAGTCTGCTAAACCCGGGTCACTCAATGGAATGCCTCCATAAAAATTTCCAGTGAAACTTGAGGCTTTTGGTATATTTTTTAATCACAAAATTAATGGCATTAGAAATAATATAGTACATCTCCCCAATACTGATCCTCTTACACCCCGGTATTCCATTTTAAACAAATTCAGTTCTTTCACCAGGTTGATATACCTGATTTATATAAAATAATTTCTCAACTGAAACACTCCACCTGTGTCCTTGACCAAATACCAACAATTTTTTTCCAAAGAAGTATCTGGCGTGCTAATTTATAGTATTCTTCACATAGTAAATTCATCATTAGATACGGAGGTCTTCCCAGACTGTCTTAAGACTGCTGTAGTTAAACCCCTGCTCAAGAAAAATAATCTTGACTCCTCTGGTTTTGAAAATTTTAGACCTATTTCTAACCTAGAAAAGGCAGTTATTATGCAGCTAAATGACCACCTCAGCAAACATGCTATTCTTGAGAAGTTTCAGTCGGGTTTTAGAACAAATCACAGTACAGAAACTGCACTCACTGAAGTAGTAAATGATTTGTGGGTAAATACAGACAGAGGCTGTGTATCTGTTCTCATCCTCTTAGATCTGAGTGCCGCATTTGATACCATCGATCACAATATTCTTAGAAATCACCTTAGTCAATTGGTGTGCCTCTCTGGCAGTGTCTTAAATTGTTTTGAGCCTTACCTGGCAGGTAGAAAATTCTTTGTTAGTTGTGGTAATTATACTTCAAATAAACATGACATTCTATATGGTGTTCCACAAGAATCTATCCTGGGTCCACTGCTCGTTTCAATCTACATGCTTTCATTAGGTCAGATTATCTCAAGGTATAACGTGAGCTACCACAGCTATGCTGATGACACACAACTGTATTTATCAATAGCGCCGGAGTTCCCCGACTCTCTTGGTTCACTGACACAATGTCTTACTGAATGGATGAGTAGTAATTTTCTCAAACTAAATAAGGAGAAAACAGAAATTTTAGTGATTGGCAAAAATGGATATAATGAAGGTATTAGAAATAAACTTGATCCCTTAGGATTAAAAGTCAACAAATATTTTTAGTTTGTCACCATCTGGTAAGCTGGCTATTTGTACAGTAGGTTGCTCCTTCTTGAACAGTCTTCTAGGTCTATCTTCTCTTTCAAAAAATTCAGCTTAGACTTAAATACCACACCTCCTGCGCTATTCCGTGTAAAATGTTCAATGTAATGTGTTTTTCTTTGGGTGTAGCAATTCCTAAATTAATTTTATAGACACTGACAAAATTGAATTATTTAATTGAGAAATTATTTCTAGAAAAAAATGACAAACTTGCCACAGCATCTAGGTCAAGGGATTATGCTTGGACCCTTGCTAGCTGGATTTCTTAGGTAAATCAAATACAGTGATTTAGATGTTTGAGTCAAATTAGACATCGTGCATTTATCTTCCATGCACATATTCTGTATATAACAAAATTGGATGGATTATTTTCAATGAAAGCAGTAGTGATGAAACAATAAAGACTGAGATGTGGAGCTCAAGATTCAAGCGGCCATCAGCACCATGACATCACCTGAACTGTGCGTGGATTTTTTTTTTTTTGTGAATTTCCCATTGGGATTAATAAAGTATCTATCTATCTATCTATCTATGTTTAATAATTTCCACAGGATGCCCATATGCTCTCCGTCTGTAATCACACAAGGTAACTTTTGTGTCTTAAACATATAACAACACTTTATATCTGTACATTTACATCCCTATACATTAAACAAAATTAAATGAAAAGTGAATGTGTACTTTTACCATAGTGAAAAATTCACTTCATCATTTTATGATACAATAATTCCTGAAAATTCCTGAATATACTGGGCAGTAAGCACTCATTTAACAAACATTTGGAACAACACATGCACTGGAACCCAAATTAATAGCAAGCTATCGTAAACAAGCAATGACTATATTTTTAAATTCTTTAAAAAGTTATAATAGATACATTAACTTTTTTCAACTTAAATTATACTGACCTGCAAGATCTGTAAGCTTTTCTGCTCGTTTATTTTTTGTTGCAATTAAACCAAGCTGGAAAAAAAATAAAAATTATTTACAGAAAAATGTATAGAGCACAAAAATATCCTTAAAACAAATCAACAATGATGGCATACTACTGACATAATGTATACAACATAAGAATGGAAATGCAGGATAATAGGCAGGAGACAAAGATTAGTGGAAAATACTTCACATGACGGGAATCCATCACACCAATCCCTTTAGAAAGCAGTAGGAATAACAGTTTTTCTAACGTGTATGTGTGACATTCCAGAAACATAACTTGTGATAACAAACCTGGAAAAACACCTCATATTACAAAGGCAGAAAAACAAATTACAGCATGTGAAGAAAAGGTTTAATTTAGACATTCTACATGCAAAGTGTTATACACAGGTAAAAGGAAAATCAATTAAAAATGCAAGGTCAGTTAGGACTTGTGTTGTTATGATTAACACAACATTCTCATCCTCTAAACGATGAACAGAAACAATTATGATACACAGGTTCACTTCCTGGGTCCTGCCTGTGTGGAGTTTGCATGTTCTCCCCGTGTCTGCGTGGGTTTACTCTAGGTGCTCCGGTTTCCTCCCACAGTCCAAATGCATGCAGGTTAGGCGCATGCACGATCCTAAATTGTCCCTAGTGTGTGCTTGGTGTGTGGATGTGTGTGTGCATTTGCCCTTCGGTGGGCTGACGCCCTGCCCAGAAATTTGTTCCTGCCTTGCACCCTGTGTTGGCTGGGATTGGCTCCAGCAGACCCCCGTGACCCTGTGTAAAGATATAGCGGGTTGGATAATGGATGGATGGATGGATAAAATGTTAGGCTATTCAATAAAAATGCAGAATATAAACCAAGGAACACACTGAAGCTATAGTCTACTACTAAGATTTCACCTGAAGTACTCTGTGTAACGTGGGTTAAAATGCGACACAAAGAAAAGTTACAAAAGTGATAAAAACTGTTAATGGAGCAGCAAAGCATTTTCCAAAATTAAAGTATATTCTGTACTACGAAGCTGAAAAAAGAAAAAGAAAAAAAACAAAAAAACAAACAATTCTTCTTAGCCCTTTGCACTCTAAGCCAGGGGTAGGCAACGTCGGTCCTGGAGTGCCACAGTATGTGCAGGTTTTTGTTCCAACCCAGTTTCTTAATGAGAACTCAATTATTGCTGATGAAGCACATATTGCTTAAGTGACATTTTAATGCTTCATTTTAGTGGTCTCGCTTGTTAAGGTTCTCCAACCTTAATTGCTTATTTCAATCTTAAACTGCTGCATTCAGTGTTTTAATTGCTCCTTATTAGCAATAAGATGTAAAACAGGGGTAGGCAATGTCGGTCCTGGTGAGCCGCAGTGGCTACAGGTTTTCATTCAACCCAATTGCTTAATTAGAAACCAATCATTGCCAATCTCAGACCTTATTTAATTTTATGGCTTGTTAGTCTGTGCAATGTAAGGCTTTTATATCGTAGATTTTGTTCCTTTCCAAGGATATCATCCAAATGATTTGAAGCCTAAAACAGATCATTTTCAGTCTGTCACATTTTTCTATTAAGTGTTTTATTAAATCAAACCGTGCATGATGAACACACACAGATGTAGTTGGAAAAAAGCTAGCTGGAGAACTGCTGGCTGCTTTGTCTTTTACATCTTATTGCTAATAAGGAGCAATTAAAACACTGAATGCAGCAGTTTAAGATTGAAATAAGCAATTAAGGTTGGAGAACCTTAACAAGCGAGACCACTAAAATGAAGCATTAAAATGTCACTTAAGCAATATGTGCTTCATCAGCAATAATTGAGTTCTCGTTAAGGAACTGGGTTGGAACAAAAACCTGCACATACTGTGGCACTCCAGGACCGACGTTGCCTACCCCTGCTCTAAGCTATGATGGGATCTCATTCAGGTACTCCACTTCCCCATTTCTCTTATAAAAGAAGTGATTATATAGATGTCTACATTTATTATAACTTTAACATTTTATATTTGTTCACTTATTAAATCTTATTACCCATTTGTTCAGTTGGAAATGTACTTCAATATTCAATCAATTTTTGTATAACACATTTCCGATTAACAATCCAACAGTACTATTACATATATATATACACATCTAGTACCTGGTAGGACCACCTTCTACAACCAGAACAGCTCAAACTATTTAAAGTTTCGATTCAACAAGGTGCTGGAAACATTTCTTATAGAATTTGATCAAAATGTAATACATTTTCTGTCGAGAGTTCCTAAATTATTTTTAAATGATAAAATCTTTTAACACTGTCAATACTGAAACACTCTTTTGTAATCAAACATTCAATATTATGAATTTTAAATAAAAATGCAACATTAAGCAATAAAAAAAAAACATAAATAGATGTTTTTTACTAAGCAAGTCATATTTCATTAGCCTTCATGTTGTTATTTTTTGATAAATGCAGATTATTTCATAGTTCTGGCATCATGACCAAGTTTTTGATGGAAAGTATGAATATTGCAAAGGTAAGATTGGATGCAGCTGTGATCTTTATTACTTAATATTTACAGGGGCTTTTACAATGGTTTTGCCTTGAAGGGGCTGGTTTCTTAATAGTACTTTTGTGTCAGTCTTCACTTTTTATAATTTTTCTATTTTTACTTTTTTAATAATAATTTTAACTATGTCAAAATGAAATACCTATTAGAAAAAAATATACCATATTTTAAGCTGTATATCGTGGTTTGTTTCTTTCTTTCTTTGCATCACTGAACAGGCTATATGCTGTCGTACACGGCTGGGCGTCAGACCCGGCCAGGATGCCTGGAAGGACTTGGTGCTGGCATATTTGTCCTCTGGGCCACGAGGAGGCAACCGCCCTGGAGTAGAAGAGGCCCACGGAAGGGGAGCAGGGAGGCTCAAGACCGTTGGGGCCTCTGGTCACTGCCAGGGGGCGCCCCGAGCCTCATGGATCCTGGGACTTATTCACTTCCGCCACACCCATGGAGGACGATCCCTCCAGGGTCACCCGGAGTGCTTCCGGGTACTCTCCTGATGCTTCCGCCACACCAGGACGTGACGTCATGGAGAGCTCCTGTAGCTCATCCGGGTGAGGATAAAGGGGGCCGCCTCCCTCCTGTCATTGAGCTGGAGTCGGGAGCAGGAGCAGGACGAAGCTCCTGGAGAGAGGAGACAGGTGGCCCAGGGACGAGGAGAGAGAAGACCCAAGAGAAAGGTGACTGGGGCTGAAGACACTGTGCGGCTGTGCGGGACTGAGTTTGTGTTGTGTGGAGAAGAAAATAAAAGTACATTTGATAAAGATGTGGTCTCCGACTGGTGGTGTCCGGTTAAATATCACAATGCACACACTCTTCTGCATTCCATGTCAGCCAGCTTCCTAACTTCCAGCGCTGATATCAAAACAAACTAGCCGTCTACACCATTTTTCACCCGATCACTTCAAAATGTACCTTGCAGTAAATGACTTAAGTGGCATTATTCAAACATTTTGCCAAATATCAGGAGCTAAACAGGAGTAGGACTTCACATTATGTTTCAAGCTAACATCTACAATTACAAAAGTAAGGTCTGGATGTACTAAAACTTGTGTCTGCTATGAAATTACATGGGACAATTATGTGATTACATTAGGCTTTTTTAAAAAAAAAGAAAAAAGTAGATTCTTAATAATTAGTCATTAAACTAAACAAAACAGTGCATACCAAACTGTTGCTTCATTGTAAGGGTCTCAAATTGTTTCCTCAGCTGGAGGACTTCCCCTCTGACAGGCATGTTTTCATCTAGCGTTAGGCCGACAACTGCTAGATCCAGAGCCAAAGCGTAATCGTAGTCCTCGAGGATTTTATAATCCTCCTCCTCACCAGGGGCCTCATGTATAAACGGTGCGTTACGCACAGAAATGTTGCGTACGAACGTTTCCAAGCTCAAATCGCGATGTATAAAACCTAAACTTGGCGTAAAGCCACGCATATTTCCACGGTACCTCATACCCTGGCGTACACAATTTCTCCGCTCGGTTTTGCAGACTGGCGGCACCCAGCATCAAAGCAGTGCTACTGTTCCTGTGTGGTTACCTTTTCTTTCTTAGACCCACTGAAGTGGCTTTATAAATACACTTAAATTAACTGCATATTGTTTATTAGTGTAATGCATCTGATTGTAATTAACCTGTAGCAATATAATGGTACAATTACCCCACTGTAAACTTGCACTACAGTTATAATATTGCACAACCTGCGCCACTTTATAAAGCGCATATGATGACGATATCATTTTTAAGATGAAATGCAGCAAAATATGTTGCTTATAGTATACAGGTAAAACTTTAACTTCATTTAAATAATCTGTATTGTTAATAATTAAACATGTGAGGACACGGTGCTGCAGCGCTAGCTAGTTCACAGATAGCTCCTGCCTTGCGCTGTATTATTGCTGGTGCTGACGCGACACTGGAAGGATAGATGGATAGAATAATTAAACATGTACTATGAAGATATTTCAATGTTCCTTAAAAGTTTTGAAGAATCGGCATTCTAAGCTTACAGATGGCTTAACGTCTATTACAGTGCTGACTATCTATCTATCTATCTATCTATTGTGTGGCGGTTGGATATTTGGAGAAAGAAAAGTAAGGACAGGAATTGGAGGTTAGTACGTTTGAAAGAGACAGTACTTCTGTAATAAATTATTTCATCGAAGATCCCACATGGCGCAGCAAGCCTCTTGCGTGAGATATGAACAATCACTGCGCCACCGTGTTCCCATGTTTAATAACATGCTTTCATTCCTATCATCATGAAAAAGATATCACGTATACATCTCAATATTTTAATCATTCAGAGAGCTATAATATCACGAATGTAATGGACTCTGTGTCCTGTTGGAGAAAGAGAAAGAACGGAAGCACATAGTGATTCACACACATAGAGCACACAGAAGATCAAACACAGAACAAAGCATTTAACGTGCTACTCGAGAAACTAGCAAAATAAATGATTTTAAGATGAAGTTTATGATCTACTTTAATGACAAAATAAACTACGTGATTAAAGTGGAAATTTCGAGATTAAAGTTGACATTTCGTGCTTTTTTCCCCACTGTGTGCCTATTTTGTTTTTCTCTGTACCCTAATAAGCTTTCATATGACACTCAGACGGTCCGCTACGAGTCGCCTTTTCACGGCAACTTTGATATGTTACAAGTTCTTTTTTTATTTCGGGCACTGTGCGACTTTGTGAACTTGAGCTTTCGAGTTTCTCCGACACTATGTCACTCGATCAACTTCCTTTTGTTGTTTATACCACTGTTTAAACCAACAAATAGTACGTTTTTCCTTTGCCTCCACTTGGTATTCGCTGAAATTATTATATTTTCCCCCGTGCTTTTCCCATTGTCTTTTCACAGAAGGCTATTTATATCGATTTGCATGTTCAAAGAGGCATAATTCTGGGAGGAGTTGGGGCAGGACAGAAGGCGCGTGCACGTGTGTTACTTTTCACGCTGATCGGGATTTATGTGGTGGAAGAACGTGAAAGTTTGCGTACGCACAGATTCTTGCATCTGGATTTTTCTGTGCGTACGCACATTCCCGCTTTTGTGCTTACGCCATGTTATAGTGTGAGTTCTACGCGTGGCGTTATACATCAGGCCCCAGGTGTGTCATTCTCCGTCCGTCCCTTTCTCCTCTCCCAAACCCCCAGTACTGAATGTGGAACGGAGAAATTGTTCCACTTATACAATGCAGGAACTGCTTCTTATTCAACAGTTGCCACCCTGTCTCAGACTCTGGCTGACGAAAATCCTTTTATAAAATACTTGCTGCAAACTCTAGAATGGGGACTAACTGTAAAGCTTTCTCTCCAGATAGTGACAATCCATTTAGATCAGTTTCTGCATCAGAGGGAAATGTATGAAATCTTAGTACCTTGTTGTACTTACTGGAAGCTGAACATAAAGGTACATGACAATATTCAGCTAAAGAGTTATCTTACAGAAGCTCTAAGGCGCACAGTGAAAACATTATGGGATAGACTTTATCTCGTACGTATGTGAAAACAACTCTTGAGATACTTTCACATACGTACAAGATAAAATTAGATTACAAAATTACAAAAGTAGGCTTCGGGGCTACCTAATTACGCCTCAACGCTTCAGTTTGACTTAACTTCCATCTCTTGTAGCATGGTGATATAAAAAGCAAATGGGTGTGCTTTTATTTATTACAGGAGTGTGGAATGATGGGAGACGGGTCAAACTGCAGTCTGCGATACCTATGGTGTACATCAGGTAATGCCTATAACGTCAGTCACAAAATGCCCATCACATGTCCCATTTCACTATGGTTAAGATTAGGGCTTAAATGCATACCTGCTTTTATAAACTTGCCAATATCCATTTCTGTGGAATGTAACTATGTTAGGAAAACATCAAACTGCTTAGTGATATGTCCCGTTTCCAGAAAATGATGTACAGCAGCACGCAATGGTATTTGGTGCTCTGAATGTATGCGGCACACATGCAAGATTAGCTAATGTGACCTTAAAGTACCTGGTGCGCAGGCTATGGTAAGTGGTGGGCATGAGATAGTGAGCTGTACGCACCAAATTACTTTCCAGAGAGAAATAAAATGCACCATATCCCCTCAGGAGCTCCATACGAGTGTGCAGATGGATACCTGTAAACATAAAGCACATGCCTAAACCCTTTGAGTCAAATAACCCTCCCACAACAAGATATTTTCTCATACGTACAAGATATTTTCACGTATGTACGACATATTTCATGTACATACGAGATAAGGTTTATCCCATAATTTTTTTCACTGTGCGGTTCAGAGCTTCCATAGTAACTGTAAGCTGAAATTTAAACTTATTTTTTCTCAGACATTCTTGCCTCTAAACAAAAATCATAACTGGAGTACAGAGAATGGATGTGACTTAGCTGGCTGAGATTTCACCAAAAGTACGTCAGCACTACAGTGAGAATATAGCCTATTTGGGAACATGCAATTCTACAGTGTCTGAGGAAGCCACAGTATTCTCGGTTTCCATCACTGAATTTGAAAACATGCAATTTTACAGTGCATCTGCAGAAGCCATAATATTCTTGCTAGTGTTAAAAATATGTGACACCATGTGCACTGTCCCTAAGAATAATAAACCAAGTGGTTGTTTTACCACAATAGACAACAGACTTCACAAAACTAACTACAAGCTATTACATTTGAATTCTAAGAAACAGGGAGATTACAGTGCCTTTATAAAGTAACCCCTGGAATTTTCCACATTTTACAATTATACAACATTAATTCAGTTGATTTTAATTAATTCAGTAGATTTACTTTGGCTTCTTAGACACTGGTCAACAGAAAAAAAGGTCAAAGTAAAACAGATCTCTGCAAAGTGGTCTAAGTTAATTAAAAATATAAAGCACAAGATAATTGATTGCTTAGGTAATTACCTCCTTCCAAATTATTTGTTAAGTACTGTAGGTGCACCTTTGGCAGCAATTACAGCATTGAGTCTGTGTAAGTCTCCATCATTAGTTCGCTAACTAAGTGGAGCTAAGGTTACGCCCTGAGGCAGACGTGTGAGTGAGGAGGGCCCCGTGCCCCTCTCAGCAGCCCGATAAGTCTCTCTCGGATTCGCATGAATAAATCGGTACCACAAGCGAACTATGATACTTAGTGCGATGAGAAAGTCGCAAAATCAACGGAATGTTCAAGCAAAATATAGAAAAAAAACCAGATCTAAATCTGTTAAGTAGTTCTCTCGTGAAAAACAGACAGACACACAAACAGGTCTAAAAACCTATAAGTAATTTTGCACTTTGCAAATTTTTTAAACTGTTTCTTAGTGAGCATCTATGGGCCAAGGGTAACCTACAATACAAAAGGCCCAAGTCCTCATGGTTCGGGAACCTTTCACAGAGTTGCTTGGAGTGTCTGTCTGTCTTCATTGTGCTGGTTAGCCAAGGATAATGACTCCCTACAAGTTGGACCTTCCAGACATAGGTGCATTTTTACAAAAGACTACTGAAACCCCTTGATTACAGACAGGAAATGTACATTTAATTAAATTATAAGACTTCTAAAACTAGTTGGCTATACCAGTGATGATTTAGGTGTGTCATGTTTATGTGATAAATTTTATGTTTAATTAATTTTGATCACTTAGCAAAGATCTGTTTTCAATTTGACACACTTAAGGTAGTCAGTGATTGTGGCTCCAAGAAATGTAACATTGCTGACCTTCTCCACAGCATCATGTCTGAATTAGATGGCAGTATGGTGTTCATCCTACTTACATAAGTCTAACTGTAAAGCAACTTTAACTGCCCTCCAGAGCTTGAAACTACATTCTGTCTATTTGAATTGCATTGGTGTGACCCTTTAAACCCCATCACAAACATTATTCAGTAAAATGTAGTGGGTTTGAGGATTGTGGAGAAAGTGGTCCTCAAAGATCAAGTTTTCCAATTCCAAAATCCTCCAAGTAGATTTAATAAATTCATAACAAAGACAGACTCACCTGGCTGATTGGGTTCTGATCAAAGTATTCTTCCACAAAAAATTCCAGAAGCTAAAACACAGAAACAAAGACTTTAACACTGACTTAATTAAGCAACTGTGTCTTGAGAACAAAGACTACCAAGTCATTTCCTAAATTATATTTCCCACTTTAAAGCTCCAAAGTACACATGTAGCTATCACAGGAGTTAATTTATTACTTGAACACTATAAGCCACTGAATTAAAACTGCAAAAGTGATAACTATGTGTATTTTTACCAGCATGGGGAGAAGAGCAGAAAGCAAAACCTGAAGACATTTTAGAATTGGGAAAAAGACTTATTTTCCCCAATCACCTCCTTAAACACATTATTTTATAAAGTTATTTACTGAAGATTTTTACCTCATTTTTATTGTTTTGTATTTACAATGTTGTCAGTGGAATGACAGAATAAACGTAATAGATCTAGAAGAAATGTTAATGCCTGATAAACAACAATACTCTGACAGAAATCATTAGAACAGGTTAAACTGCATGCTGGTCCATTACGATAGCTTGTAAGCTTAGACAACTACCTTGTGTGACTTCTGACATCACACTATTCCTATACAGTTGTGGAATCAGAGCAACAATATTATTTGTCATAGCTAACCTGAACTCATAATTAAATAAGAGAAACTTTAAATCAGTGTTTCTCACCCAGTGTGTCACAACCCACTTTTGGGTTGCAAGTTGCTATTGTTTATGATGGTGGTGGTGGGTTGTAGCAGGTTGGCATTAGGACAAATCACTCACAATCACCCCCTACTGCTCCGACAATCATGCTTGATTCACAAAGGTGCCCCCTAACTATGACAATCTCACTTGATTAACCAAAGGGAATTACTACCTGCTTGATTGTTTGTAGACAATTTACTGAGAGGGGACACCAACCCCTTAGTGGGTCACAAAGACACTTACATGAGAAAACATGGGTTGCAACACCAAAAAGGATTGAGAAACACGGCTTTAAATACTACATTTCCGAATGGAAATAAAACAAATGTTTTGCAAATTACTGTATATGTATAGTTAGTTCAATATTGTTTAAAGGTAGTGCTTAATTAGTAAGCAGTTTTCAAATAAAAAAAAATCATTTCATATAAATTCAATTAAAAATTATAGTTATGAAAGCCTTCCAAAACATTCTGATCATAAACATGAATTTTAATATAAAATGAGATTGAGACTGAGATTAAACATAAAAAAACTAATAAATGGGATGTCATTGAATAATTAAATCCACGGATCATGAAAAGCACTTACAGTGCCGGGGAGATGGGGTTCATAGATATCACTGTAGGTCTCTGTGTTGTTAAATAAGACAGAATGATTTTTGAAGATAATGAAAAGTTAATTTATTCAAAATTGATTTAAAATTGCTATAAATAATGACAATCAAAAAAAGATATTAATGCTATCTGATGATTAATCATTTTCTTTCTACCCAAGTCTGAACAGTGATTTGACATATGCTAAACAAAATCGTGTTTTATTCTGTTCCATTGTGGCTATCTTTAACACTCAGTAACAATATACAAGTATATAAAAGCGATGGCTTTTTCAAAAATGTAAGGTCTTGCTTGGATAAAAAAAAAAATGCAGTGGCATCATTTTGTTTCTGAGTTACTGCACAGTGTGCACAGTGCAATGAAATTCCTAACTACATTTTTGACCAACAAGGATCAGATGACCACCCTCACTCTCCAGCTCCCTGTATCCTGCTCTGTTGGTTATGCATTATATCCAATCATCCATTTATTTACTTTGTAAACCCTTTTTTTGAAGTTATCGTTGTGCACGGTGTCAGCTTTCAGGACAAATATCTCAGAAACCACATTTTCTAAAATTTTCTATCTTTGCCAGGTCTTAGTCACCCAGGAGCTTTAACACAACATAAAAGACAAATTTTCTGATGAAAACTGCAATTTTAAGATGTTCATACATTAAGACACAATGCTAAAACTCAACTTTTCTTGATGTTTTGAACACTGACAATCAGAACATGAATTCAAAAGCAATTTCTGAACCACTCAAAAAACGTACAAGTTTTTTTTTTTTTTTTTTTTTTGAGTGGCCATGCCACTTATGAAACTGTATGTGGTAGTTATATGATGCCCCATTTGTGGTAGCAACTTAATGCTTGTCAGACCATGCCATGCTTTTCTACCCGTCTTGCACTACAATCCTTAACTTCTAAATAGGCTGCTTATATGTTTAAAGAGTTTGCTTATCTGACTGAAGTACAAGATATCTCATTGTGCTCACTGAAGTCAAACAGAAGCCTAAAGAAATCCTCAAGGCCTGCAGCGTATCCAGGGGAATCCAATGCTTCTTATTGGGAGATCATGAAAATCTCTTTACATAGCACACAAGGAATTTAAATTCCAATAGGCATCTTTGGCAGTTTGCCAGTATCACGTAATCTCATGTTAAAAACAAAATGTACTCAATATACACCAGTTTTTCACAGCTCAGTGAAGAAATTGGATTCTTGTGAAGAGAGACTATAGCTCTTAAAATAAAACTAATAAACCAAGTGGGCAGTGAATGTGGTAATAAAAAAAAAAAAAAAAAAATTGGACTTTCATGAAAACTTGGTCTCTTTTCAAAGACTGGACAAAATTGTTTTTATCATTAAGTCGCACTTCTATGGCGAATGAAAGGGCTCACAGGATCAACTCTAAACAGATTCTTCCATACGAACGATGATTCGTGCCAAAATTAAATGCAATCCAATATATTAACTGTATTGCAATACATTTGCTAGTGGTGCTTTTATTTTGGCATGGCTTTATTGTGTGAAGATTAAAAACATTAACCAAATGATCAATTGCTTTCACTATGGCACACAATTTTCATGATCGTTTCTAAATGCAATACAAAAGCATATTGCATTTTCATTAATTTGGGCACCAATAATTTTCTATACTTCCAGGCCCCATGTATTCATCATCAAGTTTTTTTACAAAAAAACGAAAGACAATGTGTGTTGGCAGAGCTCATATCAAGTTCTTTCCTGGTTACTCAATAACACCTCCAAAAAGGCACAAGAGGAATCCTGTGATAAGAAAGGTAAAATTAATTGGTCTTCAGCCATTTTTCATTTTTTCATTGGTAAATTGACAGCTTCACCTTTCTGACTAAACTCCTTCTCCAGTAAAAATGTGCTCACCATCACAATCCATCTGTTGACCTCACCATCTCTTTTCCCTTCACTTGTCAACAAGACCCTGAGGTATTTAAACTCCTCCACTTGAGACAGTAACTCACCTCGCACTCAGAGGACAGTACACCTTTTTCCTACCAAGGACCATGACCTCAGATTTGGAGGTGCTGATCCTCACACTTCACAAACTGCCCCAATGTGTGCTGGAGTTTGCAGGTCAATGATGCCATCAGGACCACATGATTTGCAAAAGCACCAACATGATTCTAAGGTCACTGAACCTTAGATCCCCAACCCACCTTGACTGCACCTTTGGATTCTGTCCATGAAAATCACAAACAGGATAGGAATAGGAAACAAAGCACAGCCCTGTCAGAGTTCCACACTCACTGGAAATGGTGCTGATGTTTTTCCAATATGTGGACATAGCTCTCACTGTGATTATAACTTCATTCCTAGCTTTCTAAGCTAGGATAAGTCTCATCACCACTTACTAAATTAAAACCTTGAAATAAAAACTTCAACTTTGAGAACTAAGCTAAATGCATTCTTCCGACATCAAGTATAACTTCAGATCCATCAGACTAGAACTTGTAATTATGTCTTTTTCGTTAAGCCCAAAAACTTTTTAGTCTTTCACCTTTTTCATATGGAGTCATTTACTATCAGCTCTTATCTGTACTGAATTTGGTACAATCACTGTGACAATAAGAAAATAAAACCCTAATTAAAGAAATATGTTCAGAAAAAGTTTCTGTCCTCTCCTCTCTATAATTTACAATTAGAGCAATTGGCCAAGGTTATTTACACATCAAAATTGCTCACTCCAATTTCATTGCATGATATGGATCAAAAATTTCACTACAGTAATCCCTCCTCCATCGCGGGGGTTGCGTTCCAGAGCCACCCGCGAAATAAGAAAATCCGCAAAGTAGAAACCATATGTTTATATGGTTATTTTTATATTGTCATGCTTGGGTCACAGATTTGCGCAGAAACACAGGAGGTTGTAGAGAGACAGGAACGTTATCCAAACACTGCAAACAAACATTTGTCTCTTTTTCAAAAGTTTAAACTGTGCTCCATGACAAGACAGAGATGACAGTTCTGTCTCACAATTAAAAGAATGCAAACATATCTTCCTCTTCAAAGGAGTGTGCGTCAGGAGCAGTGACTGTCATAAAGACAGAGAAAGCAAACAAATCAATAGGCTTTTAAGTATGCGAAGCACCGCGGCACAAAGCTGTTGAAGGCGGCAGCTCACACCCCCTCCGTCAGGAGCAGGGAGAGAGAGAGAGAGAGACAGAGTTTGTTTTTCAGTCAAAAATCAATACGTGCCCTTCGAGCTTTTAAGTATGCGAAGCACTGTACAGCATGTCGTTTCAGGAAGCAGCTGCAGAAAAGATAGCAACGTGAAGATAATCTTTCAGCATTTTTAGATGAGCGTCCGTATCGTCTAGGTGTGCGAACAGCCCCCCTGCTCAATCCCCATACGTCAGGATCACAGATAGTCAGCGCAAGAGAGAGAGAGAAAAGTAAAGTAAGCAATCTAGCTTCTCAGCCATCTGCCAATAGCGTCCCTTGTATGAAATCAACTGGGCAAACCAACTGAGGAAGCATGTACCAGAAATTAAAAGACCAATTGTCCGCAGAAATCCGCGAACCAGCAAAAAATCCGCAATATATATTTAAATATGCTTACATATAAAATCCGCGATGGAGTGACGCCGCGAAAGGCGAAGCGCAATATAGCGAGGGATCACTGTATATGCCAATGATGTTCTCCAAAGGATCTATCCCATATTTTATACATTTGTAAATTATATACTATGTGATGCACTTATGTTACTTCAATTTAACAATTGAGCTGAGTATCATGTTTGGTATCTGCATTAGTATTTTTGCAAGACAATATTCATATCGCCAGTCAGAAAACTTACCCAGGTTCTAAAATGAGAAAGAAGCAAGTGATAGATGCGGTTCAAAGCTGTCCATTGCAACTTTCAGACCACATGAAAAACTGATAAGACATACTACCAGAGATCTATAGTATGACCTATACTCTTATCACGCCCCCCTCCTATACCCTTTTTTCTGCTTGATCTGTGTGGCATGAAGAATACAAAACACAATTGGAAAGAGCACAGCTACTTTGATGAAAAAAAGTAACAAAAAACTACATGTTAAATTTGTTTCAACTTTGCAATCTTACAGGTAAGATTATTAACAGAAAGCTACATTTGTCATTCTGACAATTTCAATAAATACTGTCAAATTTATAAGAAGAAACTTTATTCCACCTTGGCTATCAAATTAGTAACTGGATATTAGGCAACCAGTAAATGCAGAACTTGTCTAATAATTCAAAACACTAGAAAACAGTAGTCTTTCAACTTCTGTATACTGTATGTTGTGTAGCACAAATGACATCTGCTACTGACTAAATGATTGCACTGTTGATCTAAATAGACTGCTATCAAGGTCTGCCTAGGTGAAAGTACAAGTATCAAACAAATAAGGGGTGGGGATATCTGCCGTAAGGTCAGCTTTTATCAAGAAAAAGATGACACAAATTTTAATGACAATCTCATCTGCAAATTTAAAAAAAAAAAAAATTAATCTTCCTTTCAATATAAATGTTGCAACTTTTAAATGATCTGCAATAGATTTCAAAGCTAAAATTCAAATTCCTCCAATCACATAATTTATTCTACCTTTCAAATGATCAACTACAATCTAAATTAATAAGCTTACATAAAAATGTTTACTTTAATAAGTCCTTTCATAAACTGAAACATTACTTTATAGATTATACATATTATACATACATACATACATACATTTCCAAATATAAATATAAAAGACATTCATAAGAATACACAATTGTTGGGGGTAGTTTAAACCTGCACACACTGCCAAAATTGATGGTTACAAACAACCATCTCAGAAATGGAACATGAAAGTTGTGAATATGCTGTTAAAATAGAGACAGAAAGAGAGACTCAGTGCTACCTTGAGAGTGGAAGTGAGCCGATTTGGTTTTAAGTCCTGGTCTTCCATTGTCCTTGAAGCATCAAGAACAATATACATGTGCCGCATCTGTACAATTGTAAGGATATGTCAATCAATATATATCAGAATCAATATAAAAAATGTAGCACTAAGAAAGAAAATTGGGTTAAAAGGAAATCAAAATAAATGGAGAAAACACTAATCAAGGCAAAATAGGAAGTAATGTTGACAAATAAAACTGAATTAAAAGTATATAAACTGTTCAAAAAAAATTAAAGGAACACTTTGAAAACACATCAGACCTCAATGGGGAAAAAAAAATCATTCTGGATATCTATACTGATATGGACTGGGTAATGTGTTACGACAGAATGCCACATCATTTGATGAAAATGAAAATTATCAATCTAAAGAGGGCTGAATTCAAAGATACCACGAAAATCAAAGTGAAAAATTGAAGCAGCAGACTAGTCCATTTTGGCGAAATTTCATTTCAGTAACTCAAAATCATACTCTAGTTTGTATGACCCCTACATGCTTATATGCATGCCCAACAACATCGGGGCATGCTCCTAATGAGACGACGGATGGTGTCCTGGGGGATCTCCTCCCAGATCTGGACCAGGGCATCACTGAGCTCCTGGATAGTCTGAGGTGCAAGCTGGCACTGTTGGATGGACCGATACATAATGTCTCAAAGGTGTTCTATTAGATTTAGGTCATGCAAGCGTGGGGGCCAGTCAATGGTATCAATTCCTTCATCTTCCAGGAACTGCCGGCATACTCTCGCCACATAAAGCCGGGCATTGTCATGCACCAGGAGGAACCCAGGACCCACTGCACCAGTGGTGAACCTGCCAATTCTGGTATTCTATGGCAAATGGCGATCGATCAATATTATACACACACATACATATACAGTGATCCCCCGCCTATCGCGGAAGTTATGTTCCAGACCCATCACCGATAGGTGAAAATCCGATATAGAAAAAGACTATATAAACATTTTTTTTTTTTATATAATTTAAGCCTTAAAATTCCCCCTCCCACATGCTTTAAACACATGTAAACGTATTAAAACACACTTTGTAAACACATATTATATGTGGATGTTGGGCTAAGGATATGAGTAACATCTCTCTATTATAAAACATTTTAACGTCATGCAAGACAAGAAAGTGAGACAGAAGGACAGCTGTTGTACAGGCTTTTAAATGATTGACGTGCAGAGTGAGAAGCAGAACAAGCATCCTGGCAGAACTAGCACAAAGTCCACTTCTCCTTAGCGTGCATTCAGCTCCCCCCTTCACAACGCAAAGTGGCAGGAGCGTAGCACGCCTCCGTGGAGGGCGGGGGTGGGGCAGTGGGTTTGAACGAAGCAATCGAGACCAGGTCATCTCGGACAAACACTTTGACAACACGCTTGAAGTACAAACAATTTAAAACAAGTTCACTGACACCTAACCTACTACCCACTCCCCCCCCCCAACCCCCACCTTCAGAACATGCAGAGCGACAAGCAGAACAGGCATCTTGGTAGAAGCAGCACAAAGCCAGTAGCTGATCTATCCACTTCTGCTTAGCGTGCATTCAGCTCCCCCCTTCACAAAGCAAGCGGCAGAGACACAAAGTGGCAAAAGGAAAGCTGCTGTACAGGCTTTTAAGTGATTGACGCAAAGCGCGACAAGCACAACACACAGCTGGCCAGCAGCAGCAGCAAGACACCAGCTGAACCGATCGCATCTCTTCAGCATGCGTTCAGACCCCCCCCCCCCCCTTTCACAATGCGACCAGCGTTATAAGTGCCGCGAGAAAGATTTAACCACGCCCGGGGCAGGAAATAAAGGACATATATTGTTTTTACAAATGTTTTAAAGTAAAAATTAGAATAATGCATATGTAACAATTCCCATGAAAATAATCTCTTGAAATTTTTATCCAGTAAACCAAACCCGGGGGTGGGTAAGCGAAGACCCCTAGTAATAATAATAGTATTAATAAATCCGCAATGTAGCGGGGGCGCGATAGCTGAACCGCGATATAGTGGGGGATCACTGTATACATATAATCACTCTAATGCAATTTTTTGTGAACTGCAGTTTTGTTTACAGAATTCATGCCTTTGTTTTCTTCTCAAATTTACAGGAAACAGAAACCCTTCTGATATCTGTTTTACTGGTAATATGAATAATGAAAACATAAGAATGGTCAAACAGGAAAAAACATGTCAAAGGTGCAGAAGAAGTTAAGATTTTCATAATAATAATTAAAAAAAAAAAAGTAAATGGTAACCCATACACTTACCATCCCAAGTCTGATCTGCCCCTGACTCTCAATTACTCTGTAAAGAAACATTTACATCACTGTTTTATTCAAAAACTATGCCTATTTTGCTTTAAAAATAGTCAAACAACTAAATATTTATTTTTTAAATCATGAATTTTACAGGTATGGAGTAAATCATTCATAGTTTTACAGTGATGTCATGAAACAATTGTTATAAGGCATGAACATTTAGTTCATATTGAGCTAAGGGTTATAAAACAGACATTTATTTTGCAATTGAAGTAGGAAGTAATAATTAGTATGTCAGAGTGGTTTATGATTTAAATAGTATGGCAGATATGTATGGCATTATTTTTGCATTATGTACACATTTTTTGCACATACTGTACATAACAGTATTACCCTTCTACTAGTTAAGTATATTACTTAAGGCAGATAAAGACAGAATGAATGACTAAATATTATTTTTAGTTTGCATGTAAAGGCCCATTTCAAGCATAACATTTAGCGATATCACGATATAAAAATTTCACATCACGATTATTGTCACCAAAAGTAAATTGTTTTTGGTATTAGTATGGTATTGTTACAATATGATAAAAAATATTACACTCTGAATTCTTTTTCACCATATTTTATATTGAAATGGTCTTTTAAAAAACAAAAATGTACTACCTCAGATGTTTTAAACCAGTTATTTTAATGTCAGATGCTATAAACAGACATAAATAAACCACACTGCGTCTATGTCCAGTCTGCTTTAACCACAAGTAAACATAAAAATGCAGATTTTTAACAATATCAAAACTACTACTGGATGGCCAACTAGTGCAATAAAACGTGCACATACGGGTAACACATGTCAGGACAATGCATATGTAGTCATATACTTAGTACAACACCGAAAACTACAGCATCCTACTGAGCAATGAACATTACCCTACCCTGAATTCAATGTACAGCAACTCAAATAATGGAATTTTACTGACCTACTGATTCGCACAGGACTAATTTTACCTGGGACTATTTTTGACAGACTTTTTATAGAAGGCAAAAGGCTCTGTAATCTCTACTGAGACGTAGTGCTGGGCTGTATGGCCAAAATTTTTCAAAATTATACTGGTTTCATGTATGAGTGGATGTTAACCACAATTTCCACTGCAATTACTGCAGCAGACTGCCTAAGAATAACCTATTCCACTGTCAAGAGAATTGTACATTATACAAAAAAAAAAAAAAAACATTTTAATGTGCAAACAAGTATTAATACAGGTTTGCATGGCCCTATAAAGTGATAGTTTTCAAGGGGGTGGCACTAATGAAGAGAAGGAATCACACTGCATGACAGTTTCAGTCAAAATATAGAACTTTTTATTGAACAAATTTTGCCAACAACTTAAACTAAAATTTTGACAACATATTTTCAACCAACCAAAGAGGCATTTAAACTTAGTAAAATATCCAGAGGTGCTTTTCAAAAGTTGTATTGCACTGAACATGTCTTAGAAAAGGAATAGTAAATATTTTTTGTAAACCAACTACACTTTCTGTTAATGTTAACAATCTCGGTCCACTGACACGTGCTACATAACTTATGACGCGGTTTGCGAAAATCTAGCAAATTAAACATTCATTTTACGATGAAATTTAGTTTACGATGTTCTACTTTAATGACAAATTACGAGAATAAAGTCAACATGTCGTTACACTATTACACAGTACCCAGGTACATTACACTGTATTGAAAAAAATAAAACAAGTACAACTTGGCTTGCAGTATTATCCAGTAGTATAGAAACAGTATTCACAGATTTGAACATAATGGTGCACATCCGACCTTTTAAAAATAAAAGTATCTCCAGGCAACGGACGTGACTCCTTTTTTTTGGCAAAAGTTTATCATCTGCTACAGTTTCATTTTTCGGAATGTTCTCTGTCCATTTTCACCGCGCAATACTTCCACTACCGCATGTACTCTGTTGCATGCCTATTTAGCGGTGTAGCAGTGAAAAAGAGCCCCCATGCAACACCTCCACTAACGCATGTACTCCGTTGTATGTGTTTAGTGGTGTAGCAGTGAAAAGGTTCCCCCCCCCCTTAAACAGTTCCCCGCTGCACCACGTTCTGGCCGTTGTTTAGGCAATTTAAACCGGTGTTGCGGTATAAGAAAAATCCATATCATATCAAAAATAAAAAACGGTTTTCGGTATGAACCGTTATACTGCCCAGCACTACTGAGACGTGAACATGCAGTACTTAAAAAGTTAATGACATGAGCAATTCGGACAGGACTTACAATACAATAGAGTCCTTTGGTAATAATTACATCATCTCAACTCCTGCTGTGAAACTAATCTTGTCCAAAATGGGTTATAATAGTTATATTAAAAAGAGTTAGATGCCCAAATTGTATGTTATGCATGCATAAATTACATACACTTAACAAATGCTTGACAGTAACACAAACTGTGTTTTATAAAAGCAGGATAATTGACAACAGTTATAGTGATGATTAAAATATAAAGAGGTGTAATAACCTTTGGGAATTTCACCATCGTTAACTGTAAAAAGTGGTAAATGTTCCCTCCCTAATAAATAAATGTCCAATTTCTATCTTCAGACTATAAATTCAGACTTAAATTCAAACCATAAGCTTGTGGTTTAAGGCACAGCAAAAGACCATAAGAGATTATAGAAAGTTATCTAGCAAATTAACTAATGAAGAACAATCTGTTGTAAATCATGATAAAAACTGATACATTGTGTTTGCGGATGAAGATACAATTAAACATTATAACAAAAAACATCAGCACTACTAACTCAATGGTATTACCTTTTTCTCTTTGCTTTAAAGAGAATATCTTCCACAGTTGGTTTAAGGGAACCGGATTCATCCTCTACGAGTAGTTCCCTATGGAAGAAAAGAAGAAAAAAAAGTCTGTATGTGCAAAACAATGTGTGGGTACGGCAGGAACTTGTACGTGGTCCAATCCTTGCTGTTTCACATTAATCCAAACGTATTTTTGCACGTTACATAGCTCCACAGTTATAAATGAAACTCAAGACAGACACAATAACAAAACTTACAATAACTTATTAGTTCCCATTAACCCCTAAAACCCAGCATCCCTTCTTAAAGAAACAATACCCCAATAATCATTGTCTAGCTCTAATCTTGAGCTACAAAATTAAATTTAACATATATTCAAAATAAAAGAACATAAAAAATGTTATTAAAAAACTTGGCTACCACACAATTCCTTTTTAGTTAAAAAATGTTCCTTCTTATGCAATATTTAATGGTTGCTATACCATTATAACTCACCATGAGCGTTCAAATTCTCCCTCCCAGCGTTTAGCTCTTTCTGGCTCTTCATCCATTTTTTTTGTTAATTTATAGTGTGTGTTAAAATTTAAGTCTTCAGAATCAGGAATTTAAATCTATTAAAAAAAATATTGTAAAAAGCAGTTAAAAAAAGCAAATAAAATAGTAGCATTATGGCATTATTTTGAAATCACACGTTTCAAGATTTTAAATTGCAACCTCTAAAAATAAAATTTTAGGTATATTTTTCAAAATTATGAAAATATCACAGGTCATTATATGTCATTCTTTGAGGATTTTAACTTCATTCAATAGATGGATGAAAGATATATAAAAAGAAAATTATGAGCTGGGTCCTCTACTTCAGTGTTGTCATCACTTACTGTATATTGGAAAAAGAGAGTAGCATAAACAGAAAGGTTGAGAACACTGAAGTAGAGAACCCAGCCCTGCACAAAGCACAAGCCCATTTCTATCATTCAAAACATTCTGAACCAATTTAGAACGACCAGCTCAGTCTGAACAACTTCTAGACATGGTTAGCCATGCTGCCTCATTTCTCCAGATTCCTGGGCTCTACTCATGGCTTGTGCATGTATTCTATGTGCACAAATAAATAAATATTGTTGTTGTTGGGGATACAATGACATTATGTATACATCCATCCATCCATTTTCCAACCTGCCGAACCCGAACACAGGGTCATAAATAAAATACAAAATTGAAAATTCAAATAAAATAGATATTTAACAATGATTTTAAGTAAGGAATATGTTTTAGTAGTTTTACACTGTTACTGGCCTAGATTATCTTTTTATAGACTTAAAGAGGGATTCTAAATCACAAGAGAAAAATCTGAAGTTTTGAGTTTATGGCTCCAGCTTTATGAATATATTCCCCAAGAGGCTAATTAATTTTAAGGTATTATCAAAATCAATCTAATTTCTTTGAGTGTCTAAAACAAAAATCCTTTCATAAATCTGTACAAGTTTATTAAAACATATGCTAATAGATCAGCAACCTCTGACCAAAATACTTTTGAGAGGATACTGCAATAAAATAAATGATTAATGGTTTCATCTTTTTTTTTTGTTCAAACTAAAAACAAAGGAGATACATCATTACAAAATTTATTTAGCAAATTGTTACAAGGGTAGTAAGAGTAATAATTTTAAAATAAATTTCCTTGACTTTATTGGGGACAAGAAATTTATATGATACAATTCACATATTACTCTAGTTTAATTTGGAATATAAAACTTTCCATTTAACATAAATTCTTGAAGTGCTATGATCTGCGATTAAAGCTCTTTATATAAAGTAATTGCCACATTTCTTGTCCATGATATTAGCACCACTGATTAAAAGTCTTGGATTGTAATCAGACAATGTGACATAACTCAAATGAGTTTTAATAGGAATAACTGTTTAAAGAAATACTTGCCCCTGTCAAAACTACAAAATCATTAAAAATGTATGAAGATTTTCCGGCTCATTAAGACCAGAAACATAAACAGTGTTCTGGTTAGCCCACTCTTTTAGAAATAAAGATTTGTTGCCAAATAATATGTACTCATAGTTTCAAATTTTGTAAGTGTGAGGAGAACATTGTTTACAGTACATGCAATTTTCCTTGAGCCGAGTGCTTGTTTGTGAAAATTGAAAAGTTTGAGTGGAAGTTTACTAAATTTAAACTCACAGGACAGCAAAATTTTAATCCATCACAATGCTTAAATACCAAATTGAGGACTCAGTACCAGGGACAGAGTCTGTGCTTGATAGAAACTTATTAATCCAATTTAATGTGAATACCTGATTAATTGTTCGCAAATCCTAATAAGGCCACCATCATTGTAAATTTTTAACAATGTAATTTCTTCTAATATATTCCGTTTTGTTCTTCCAAATAAACTTGAATAGGGAATCAACGTAATTGTATATTCTCTATCAATATATAGTGATAATTCTGGGTACACTAGATGTGATAGGCTCATAGCCTTTGTCAGTAAAACCCTTAAATTGTAAGATTTCCCTGTAGCCAACAATTACATTTTTTTTTCCCCATTTCTAATTTTAGATTTTAAATATTTGCATACTCTCAGATAGGACTCTCATCACAGTGGGGATGACATCTAACACTGCAAAGACAACTACACAGTTTGTAACTGATCACAACTTATCAGACCCCTGGAGGCTTCTTAACCCAAAATCAAGAACATATTCGTTCTACTCACCAGTGCATCATAGCTACTCAAGAATTGATTATTTTTTTATAGATAATAATTTCTTGCCTAAGCTTTTAGCTCAACAAATCCACAAGCAAGAAGTTCGCAATGCAATCACAGTAATCACCAACACGAATGGAGATGAAATCATTGACCATAAAAATATAAAGCACACATTTAGAGACTACTATAAAACCTTATATTCTACTGAGTTTAAAGAAGACAACAAACAATCTAATGCATTTCTGGATACATTACAGATACCACAAATAGATACTTTTAGTGCTGAGGAACTGGATAAACCTCTGGCGCTATCAGAATTACTAGATGCTATAAAGTCACTTCAAGGCGGGAAATCAGCAGGCCCTGATGGCTACCCTGTAGAATTTTATAAGAAATTCTCTACTCAGCTAGCTCCCCTCTTATTGGCAACATTTACAGAAGTTAGAGACAATCAAATTCTACCTCAAACCTTTCATCAAGCACTAATCACCGTCTTTTCTAAACAAAATAAGGACTTATTACAATGTGCATCATACAGACCAATTTCACTTCTAGCTATAATTTTTGAGAGTATCTTAACATCATTATTCAGAAGGATGGAGAAAGTGCTGCCTTCGGTAATATCACAGGATCAAACTGGATTTATTAAAGGCAGACACTTACCTTTCAATCTTTGACTTTGCTGATGAATATATTACATTAAACAGGCGTCGATCACCCCAGAGATATTGTCATCATTGGATGCAGAAAAAGCATTTGATATGATTGAATGGAACTACCTTTTCACTGCACTGGAGAAATTTGGGTTTGACCCGAATATTTGTGCATGGATCAAACTATTGTATACCACTCCAGAAGCTTCAGTTTGTATTAAAAACATTTGTTCAGACTACTTTAAACTAGAATGTGGCACCAGACAAGGATGCCCCTTGCCACCACTGCTGTTTGCAATCGCCATTGAACCACTGGCGGTCCACTGTCGAAATTCTTATCAGATAAAGGGGATTATCAGAGAAGGACTGGAACAGAAAATTTCTCTATATGCAGATGATATGGTTTTATATATATCAGACGCAGAAAACACTGTGCCTGCAGTTTTAACAGCAGTTACAGAATTTCAAAAGATCTCTGGTCTCAGAATTAATTTGAATAAAAGTATACTCTTTCCAGTGAATTCACAAGCATATATTATTAGATTGGACACCCTACCTTTTACCATAGCAGATCAGTTTAAATACCTAGGGATAAATATCACAAGTAAACATAAAGCTCTTTATCAACAAAATTTCACCGTCTGTATGGAAAAAGTTAAGCAAGACTTACATAGATGGTCAACCCTTCATCTCACTCTAGCTGGAAGAATTATCATTGTTAAGATGAATATCCTTCCCAAGCTTCTTTTTTTATTTCAAAACATTCCAATATACATCAATAAATCATTTTTTAAGCAATTAAATTCAACCATAACCTCATTTATTTGGAACTCAAAACATTCACATATCCGAAGAGTGACCCTACAAAGACCTCAGGCAGAAGGTGGCATGGCTCTACCTAATTTCAGTTTTATTACTGGGCAGCAAACAAACAAGCTATAAAAACCTGGACAAAAATAGATGAACATACACAGGCTTGGTCCGCAATAGAAGTAAAATCCTGCAGTACTTCTTTATATTCCCTGCTCTGCGCTCCAATAAATGCAAGTTATCGCAAATATACTAATAACCCAATTTTGCTTTATTCACTCAGAACATGGAACCAATTTAGAATTTAATTTAAGATGGAAAATCTTTTATCTGTGGCACTTCTGCAGGAGAAGCACCTCTTTTAACCCTCGCAAACATATCTAGTTTTTAATATCTGGAAAAGATTTGGGATTAAATTGCTCAGAGATCTTTATATAGACAATATCTTTGCATCCTTTGAACAATTACATTCCAAATTTAACCTTCCAGCTACACATTTCTTTCACTATCTCCAAATTAGAAACTTTGTTAAACAGAACCTGACCCATTTTCCTCATCTCGTACCCTCCACCATGCTGGAAAAAATACTGCTCAATTTCAAGGACTTAGACACTATTTCTGCAATATATAAAATTTTATTAGAGTCCCTTCCTTTCAAAGATCCAAGAGGACAATGGGAAAAAGATCTCTTAATTAACAGAACAGGAAAGGAGTGAAAGGTAGTAATGCAGAGAATTCACTCGAGCTCCATATGCGCAAAGCATAGAATTATTAAACTCAAAATTATATAAATCGAGCTCATCTGTCTCGCTTAAAACCAGGGCAAGATCCAACCTGCGAACGCTGCAACCAAGCTCCTGCCTCACTGGGTCACATGTTTTGGGCCTGCACCAAATTAACATCATTTTGGACCAAAAAAAAGTGCCTATCAGACAGCCTTGGTGTCACAATCCCTCCTAACCCATTAATAGCTGTGTTTGGTGTTCTTCCAGATGGATCTGAAATGGAGAAGGACAAGCAAACTGTGATTGCATTCACTACACTGTTGGCATGCAGACTTATTTTGTTAAATTGAAAGAATCCTAACTCTCCTCTTATAAGTCAGTGGGAAACCGATGTTTTATATTATTTGAAATTGAAAAAAAATCTAATTCTCAGTTAGAGGATCTGTACAGAACTTTTTCAAAACCTGGCAGGATCTAATCAATAATAATTTTAGAATAAGAAGAAATAATTATTTCCGCATTTCTTTTCCTTCTCCATTTATCTTTATTGCCCTATTAAACTCAACAGTTTAGGTATGTTTACAAGCTTTAAGTATTACTCCTTTGGCCATGCTCTCCTTCTCAGGGGTGGGGTTTGATTTGTTTTCAATCCTATTTTTTGTAAAAATTGATCTATTTGTATGGAATGATAACAATAAAATTAATAAAATATAAAAAAAAAAAACTTGGCAACTCAGCACACACTCACACTACCAGCTGTTGAGTGGATCCTAGGAAGAATAAGATGTGTTACTGGGTTTTTCCAGAAAAAACACCCAAGGAATTCAAGGTTTGCAGCAAAAGCAGAAATTGTTGAAGGCGGATTACCAATGTGCCAACATGGTGGAAAAGTGTACGATATGGTGCTGCCAGTATGAAAATTCTTAAATACATATATTTTTATTGTTATGGATACAGTTATGAAGTTTACTTAGTTACTCAATAAAAACACTTTTATACATATTTAATTGTGTTACTCACAATGGTTTGAAAATCTTAAATTGGAGAGAAATTGTCTTTTCAATAAATATCACAATACACAGATATCAAATCAGCAAGTAAAAATCGTCAAATTGAATTGAGAGGTTTCTGCAGATTCCCACCACTACTGCATACCCAATCAACATGCTTATGGAGATTATTAGTATAATGGGTGGTATGTCAGTTAATCCGGAATAATGGATTAAATTCTTATTATGGTAGGAATTTTGTCATAACCTTTTTACTAGTATGCTAAATTTTGTGAAAACTCACAACCACATTTTACTTTAAGCATGAAGTACGTCTATCATCAACGAGAGCAAAATGCATTATAGTCTAGCTTAGCACAAGCTGTATACTAGGTAAGTTGCAATAAACTTAGAGCAAGTAAAACAAATAGCCTACTAACATAGCGTAATAACACAACTAGAAGTCCACTTTAAAAAGACTGGAAGAGTCAGACAGGCAAGAAAAAGGATCCAAGATCCTTTTATTTATTTTATATATATATATATATATATATATATATATATATATATATACACACACACACACACATAGATAGATATAGACATATATTTATATTGCTTACTGCTATTGAGTGACAAAAAAAAAAAAAAAAAAAAAAAAAAAATTAAGTTCATACTTAATATAGTGGCAGGGTTTGGCCCATAAGTGAACGTAATTTTTAAATTCTTATTTCACCTTTAGAATTTATTTAGCCTCACGGTCTCGACAATTAAATAATGGAAGGACCGAGGGGTAATCACTTGGCCTTAAGGCCATGCAATAATGATGATGATGATAAAAAAAAAATATTCTAATATAATGAAAACATTTATAAGCTCTATAAAACATTTTGTTTATTGCTTTTCATAGAGAGAAGTGTCAAAGATCCCTGTGTAGAAAGTACAATAAACATTTCTTAAAAAAAAAAAAATTGTTGTGCCTTTTCCTACACCTGGAAAAGGAACATAGACTTGACCCGTACTTAGACGGACATGGGCTTACTAAATTACTAGCTGAAAACAGAGATACACCTACTAGATGGGGATCTTGAAAATGACTGAAAGAGTGATCAAGCTGGAGAAGGCAATAAGTCAGATATGAGCAGACAAAAAAAAGTCACTTGCTGCAAGACTGGCAAAGCATGGATGTATTTAGAGGCAGTTAATATATATTGAGCCCTATGCAGGAAATCAAGGAAAACTTGAGGGTTGGTGGCAGGAATGACACTTCAGCCACTGTGAAAAAAACCTCACACTGTTCCACTCCATTCGAATTAGTGTGGTGCTGAGGTGTTGCCTACTGCAAGGCTGCGCTCGGGTCCAAATTTGGGATCCTGATGTGGTTCATCATGTTGGTTTGTGCAGCAACGTGCTGTAATAGTGCATGCGCCCAACCCCCGTTTCTCATCATATGAACATTATGTTAGTGTGTTACAGTATATCTTAAACCAGTACTTCATCCTTTCAATTAAACCATTGTACAGGATTGCATAGATGACATACAACTTGCAAGAGACATTAAAAAAACGATTTTGACCTGTTCAAATAAAAAATATTCTGATCCTGTCACAAAGGACGTCCTCAACATGGCTTCTCTTCTTAAACCACAATTTAAAACAGCAAATATCAAGAATGAAAAAGCAAATGACATAAAAACCAGAGGAGCAGAAGAGATTAAATTATTATTGAATGAACAATTAACAAAGTGGCTACATTATTCACTTCCACAGAAGCTGCAGCAGCTTCTGAACCTGTACCCATAATAAAAGGCGGGGAAATGCAGAATTAGAAACAGCATCTCTCTTAAATGAGGAGACTATTCAAACAGAGCTGTGCAGCTACCTGCAAACCCTGGAGGTGGACAGTGATGCAGACCCTGCATTTTCCACATGTTGCCAGGAACTCTTTCTGCATTTCTGTAACCAATGCCCCATCACTGAGGGCCTTAAGCTCTGCTAGGAACATTGTTTCTTAAGACAGGTCTGAACTGAAGCCAGTGTCTTTCTGGCACATATTCTGCAAAGTGTTCATCACAGCGTATGAATTTGTCAGTCTTGTTTGATAATAACAAAGCACTTGCTTTCTACTTAAGACCTTTTTGACCATTATGGAAAAAATTGCTCTCTCTGCCATAATCCTATAAAGTCACTGAAATACATTAAATCTGTACTTACCAGAATAGTTTTAGTTTACAGTTTCTTAAATTTGCACTGGTAATAGCCAAAGAATGTCTGTTCCATGCGATACTACCAATTTTGGGTATAATGGAAAAGAGCCGCCCTGCCCGGGGTTTGTTTCCTGCCTTTCGCCCTGTGTTGGCTGGGATTGGCTCCAGCAGACCCCCCGTGACCCTGTGGTTAGGATATAGCGGGTTGGATAATGGATGGATGGATGGGAAAGAGCTCGCCAAAGATAGCATATCAGTTACAACCATATAAAGCCACTTAAATGATTTCTGAATTGATGATGTATTTATCAGAGAGTGACGCAGCAAATCTTTTTCAACCATACACATAATACCCGAGAACTTGCTTTTCCATATCATATCAGACACTGTTCTGCATTACTGGCAATGTTCAAGAAAAAGCTACTTAACATTAGCTGTCATATTCCAGGAGAAACGGGTATTCATTTGATAATTAACAGAAAATAGCACAGTAAATGCTATTCCAACATGCAGCAGTTATTGCCAAGGACTTTCTCTTCTACTTGGTATCAAGTATTTTTTGGCCATTTTGGGAACATTCTTAAAACAGTTCCTCCTTATTATTATTATTAAGATAATAAAATACCTTACCATTCAAAAACATAAGAGTGTAGTGCTTTTGGTAAACGCTCACATTTTCATTTACACGCCGGCAATTAAAACCCATATTGCATACAATCAGTTTTCCATAAACATATTCTATGATAAAAATGCATTTTCCAAAACAATACTCACATTTTACAATTAACAGACGTGTCCAAATAAATTAATTTTATCCCTTCTGCAATCTTACGCCTCATAAAATCCTTCGCCAAATTAGTTTCGAAGAGAAAAAGAAGAGTAATACAGCATGTTTGAAATTCGTCAAACAATTTCCAGCCTACGGTTTTATTCTGCCACTAAGTGTTCTGGAGGTGTTGGTTCAACATCTAGGTCTACACCGTTTGTAGGGTCGCGTCGCACGTATATGACGACATTGAGCGCATCAATCCCGGAAAACCATAGGACGTTTATAAATTTAAAACAATTCTTGGAAGACGTTAGGCTTTATTACTGCTTAAAAGGAATGTAAACATCAAAAACTGTTTTTTTTGTTTAAATTTTTCAGGACGATGGAGAGTTTTCGGCAAGCGGGTATGGGGTAACAAATAATTTTAAAAGTATTGCAGACGATTTTCCTTCATGGTGAAAGTTATGTTCTGTGACGGCTGTCTCTAAGCTTGAGTATTACCAAAAGATTTTATTTTAAAATATCCAGTCCAGGTGAAAGAATTTAGAATTTAGTTCATTCGCTGCTCTGTTTCCTTTGACCATACTGAGAAAAAAGTACGGACGATAAATCTGTAATTTAGCCAAACGAACTATTTTGTGCATAAGTTCACAAACTAAATAGTAATTATAGTAACATAATTGAAGAACGCGATGAAATACAAAAAGATGTGATATGTATACTGAGTAACTCGCATCGTGCCGTTTCTTAAATTTAGTTATTCTGTTTGGAGCAGAGAGGGCTTTTTGCTGGCAAATGTTTTTTCCTTTATAATTTGGATCATGTCAGCTGTTTTATGAGAAGCACGAGGGCATACACTGAATTGGTATATTCAGTGCCTGCCGCTTTTACAGGGTATCGGTGAGCACGATGTAAATCTGCGCATAGTTATTCATACGAGACTTCTATCCATCCATCCATTTTCCAACCCGCTGAATCCGAACACAGGGTCACGGGGGTCTGCTGGAGCCAATCCCAGCCAACACAGGGCACAAGGCAGGAACCAATCCCGGGCAGGGTGCCAACCCACCGCAGTCATATGAGACTTGTTCTAGCCAAATATTTACTTATTTCAAATCTATTAAGCTAACATTATTTCCAGTGGTTATAATTATCTTGGGTAATTATTAGAACACATTGAGACTATGGCTTCTCTCTTCTTCCAGAAAACTAACATTTACTTTTGAGTACCAGCTACTATTTAGATGGAAACTAACGTACGTTTACATATACCTCTCCTGTAATGTATACACAACTTTTACATTTCTCAAAAAAAGTTGGATTTATCTCTGTGCAGCTGAAAATGTTAACATTCTGTTATTCATAACTTTGTCATTTAGAAATATGATTATTTTAAGTAATAAACAGAAAAGGGGGAACTTCGCTGAATTCAATAAGATTTCTTGAATATTTTGATTTGTGAAATGTTACAGACTTGAAATTATGTGTCTATTTGATTTTAGAACGTTCTTTTTGCTGTACACTGAACTATTTCATTAGACTGAAGCAGATTCAGGAAATGGATGGAGCGGAAATCATCTGGTACCATGCAGCTAACAGCAGGGCCAAAACAGTAGAGGCATTAAAAGGTAAGTGCTTGGCAGCAAGTAAAAAAAGAACGTTTTAATTAAACATATTTATTGGAAGTCATTTTATATGAATGAATAATTACATAACATAAATTTAAAATCTGCACTTTGTTACGTTTGTTATTAAAATGATAACCCCAAAACTATAAGCAAATGTGACATGAACATATTTAGGCTATGTCACGTTGCATGACTTTTCCAATGTTTTTCAGTCATAGCCTACATTTATATGATCCTAGCAAGTCCTAGGTAGTTGGCAGCGCACTTCCTTGAAGCAACTAGTGTAATGTGACATGTCCAGTGACTCCTTGTAACTAATCCGTAACCTGCTCCCATAAAACCAAACAGGTTTGATTTTGTCTTTAGTCGGGTCGGGCACGGTGTGCCTTAGATCTTCTTCTTCTTTCGGCTGCTACCATTAGGGGTTTCCACAGTGGATCATCTTCCTTCTTCGGCCAACATTAGCCCAATTTCCGCAAGCACCCTGTTGGCTAACAATACTGGTAGCGGTTGTTGTTAACCTGGGACTTGACCAATCTGGTATGGAAATCTGTTTTCTTGTCCGCATGTTGATCTGGTAAAATTTTACACCGGATGCCCTTCCAGACGTAAACCTCCCCGTTTATCCGGGCTTGGGACTGGCATGAAAAACACACTGGTTTGTGCATTCCCTGTGGCTGGCAACCAATAAATGATTATTCAGAAGTACAATGCATAAAATGCAGCAACAAAGAATAAGAACCACTGCTGTTTTGGACCTCACAAACAGAAGCCAAGTTTGTCTATTGGATTCCTTGTATTTGACATACATCAACACAGTGGAAAAAGGAAATAAAAGGGTTGAGATTGTGACTGAATTCACTGTACCAGTGATCTCTTCATACAGTTCTGGCACCATCAGTCATTATGCTATTGGCTATCACAAAAATGGAAGGTTAGAAGGTCACCACTCAGTCAGTAAATGTGACAAGCCCAACCATTTTAAGTTGTTTAAACTGACATGGTTACGAGTTCAGCAACTGTGGGTGGCAAATCTAACATACCTACTGTAATGTGACATCGGCTTTACATAAAGTATTTTATAAGTTAGTTTAATTAGTACTCTTTTTTAGTTTTTTAATTGTATTAATTAATATTGAGATGAAAACTAGAGAACCTAGAGGAAAAGTACTGTAGATGCAGAAAGAATTTGCAGACTTCACACAAATAACCAATTGTAGGATTTCAACACGTGAAACTGGATGCTTGAGGCAGAAGTACTGCCCATATTTGATGTCTGTTGTATATTCTGGTGATATTTCAGTTCTGATATTAATTGTAGTTTTAGTTTTTATTTTATTTTATAAAATTAATTTTTATTTTTATTTTGTTCTAGTTTTCAGTGGAGTCAACAATTTTTATTTAGTTATGTGTTTTAAAATTTTTATTATTTTATTTCATTCTGGCTTTTTACCATATTAGTACAATTTTTAGTTTTTTTTTTCTGTTGCAAGACCACAAATGCTGGCCTACACATTTGTCAATGCAACTTATGTTTCAGCCAACAAAATACACTCACAGTTCATAATGCTGTTAAACACATACTGACTATCAATGGTGAAACAGATGAAGTGGCCTAATGAGTGTAGTCAGCAAGATCAAATGTTTCAACCCAAGAAACCAGACTGTGCAAGCACGTTACTGTTAAACTTTAAAAAAGTACACATTTCAAGAGATTTCTTCATGTTGCAATGACGTCCATTGTACAGATAGCCACACAGTGAAAATATTTGCTTGACAAGCGCCTGTAATGCAGGTACACAGAAGAGGTCCTCAGCCACTGGCGCCAGCAGACTGTATGTTGATGATTTCTGCTGCCAGTCCTAAAACAGTGACGTGCGGTGAGGTTCATGGCTGGTGACTCCTTCAGAGTTACAAATATATGAACCCAAAAGAGTAGCTTATTCACTACTGTATGCATTTGGCAGCATGCATATTAATTACTGGTTATGTTTCATATCTCATCAGCATTCTTTATACACACACACAGGTAAGGCACATATTTGGCTAAGAAAGAATGTTACTTTTCTAATGGCAAGAGAGAGCGCATTTGCTCCTCACTCTCCATGTGTTCTAAATTTGCTATTGCAATTTCGCAATTCATACTCATTTAATACAAATGAAAGTATAGAGTGGTGTACAAAAAAACAGATCTCAATTTTGACCTTAATTGAAATACAGTATTTAGTTGTTTTTAAAAGCTTTTATTTCTGACGCTTTAATCAATTTTAATAGAGACTATTCAACAAAAGTATAACGAGAATAACAACAGAATATTTTATTTAAGGTCAGAATTTAGTTTTTAAAAATTTGATTTTTTTTTCTTATTCTGATCCCATTTTCTATAAAATTGAAAACCGTTTATGGTCTTACCTTTATTTGTAAATGAAGTCCATGCGCCTATCCTTTTACAAGAAAGTGACAGAGATTTTTGTGGAGAAGTCCTCTGTATTTTCCTTTAGTTTTTAAATTTTAATCTTCCATTTTGGCAGTCAGTTTGAACATAAAATAAAGAAACGGCCTGCTGCAGTGCACTTGACTTTCTGATATCGGTAACTTATTGGCGCCTCTGCGTAGAAGAACAACAGCAACAAGCACCTGTTGGGCTCACATGCACCCCCTTCAGGGTGTCACAGTGCTGTCTGCCTCACCTTGTGCCTTTTCACTGCGGTTTTATGTCCGATCAGCAAGACTAAATATGTCACACGCATTCATTAAACGATATTAGGCAGACTGTGGAGAGTCAGGTTGTATAATAAATGTGTCTGCAAACATTATATTGGCGACTACAGAGAGACAGTGACAGGCACACGCATCAATCCAGCATGTAAAGGAGAGCGCGGTCCGAGTTTTCTCGCATTTCTGTCTTATATTTGATCAGGAAATGTGCAAATTCAGCGATTTTGACAATAAAAATGATCAAAATGATTGGAATCATACAGAAAACAAATTTATAGCACAGACCAGTGGACACATTTATGTTATCATTTTTTTTTTTTTTTTTTTTTTTTTACTTTTCATGATGACAGGTAAGACCACATGTCCCTGTATGAAGTGCAGTCCTGGTGCCAGAGAAGTGCTGGACTTCCACTAAGTTCTGATCCAGCTGGTCCTGCTCTGAAATTCCAAGACTGTTTTCTTCTTCTTGCATGCTACATTTGCTTTTATTGTCATCTGTGCTGTAATTTAAGTATTTCCACACATTACTTCCTCGCTTTCTACCCGCAAACATCTCTGCTAAACTCTCCATTGTCAACCACACGTGCTTACTGCTTCAAACCAACGAGCCAAATGCGCTCAACAAACAAATAAACAACAGACGTTTACAGAAGTTGCTACATGTGACTCTAGTAAGCCCGGGGTCCAGGATCACCACACAGTGAACAGCACAATGTAACTGAGCGCTCTGGGCGACCTGCAAACAGCCCCACTGCACCACTGAGCTGGAATGAACGAAAATGCTATTACTGTTTTTTCGTTTTTACACCGTTTTCGTTCACATATCACTAATTTTTATTTTTATTTGGTCATAGTTTCTCTGTTTGCCTTAATTTCAGTTCTTGTAAAATGAAAAACAATATTTTTAGTGCTAGTTCTCGTTTTCGTTATGAAAATATCACTGGTATATTCACACTTTAAACTTTTTGAAATTTACTACATTTTTAAGATTAAAAAATGTAAACTGTAAAAAAAAATACATTTTCTGTTACAATGGGGTGGTCCAAGATGGTGGTTTGCTTAAATGAAATTTGTACAGATAGTAGTGGTACTGTCCCACCAAAAACGAATAAAAAAATTTCTGTGAAATAAGTTGAAACTAACAAAACTAATTGGCATCCACCTTTCTTTATTCCATAAAGATTTAGAGATTTATCCCTAAAAGGAAGAACTTTACTGGGTTTAGTTTGACTTGTACAACTTTTTTCCTGGTTGTTGATATCTCTGTTTGTAAATCAATTAACAAAATGCCTTTTGAATTTGTATGTAAAAACAAAATATATTACATTAAGACTCAGTAATTATTAATTCCACAGATACTGGCAGTTTAAATTTTCCTGAGTTTTCTTCGCAGAATTATACTTTTAAAATTAACTCAGTTAAACAATTAACCTCTTATAGATGTGCAACTATAATATCAGTAAGATACCTTGTAGACTTGAAATTTGTATAAGTACTAGGGGGCTTTGCCCCCTTCTCGCTTCGCTTGCCAACCCCCGTATTTGGCTTTCCGGATACACACTTTTAAGATTGTTTTTTCTTTGAATTGTTGCTATTTCATTAGTTTCACTTTTATTTCAGAACTTCTGTAAAAACAATGTTTGTAATCTTGCGAGTCCCAATATGCTGAATCTTTTTAATGAGGTCAGTATAGGTTTCTCTGTTTGGTATTTGTTCAAGTTGGGGGGGGGAGGGGGGTTGATATGGAAACAAACAAATAAATATCATTACTCTGTTTTTGTTTTCTTCTTCAGAATTTATTGACCAGGAACACTGTATTATCATAGTATTTCCCTCTACTTAACCTTTACCTGTTTTCTCAAGGATAAATGTTCTCGTCAGGTTCGTTATCGGGTTGGTCTACTGTTGCACTTTAAAATGAACACACACACACATAAACACACACACACACAGACCCTAAACACAACAGTGCCCTATGAATGACACACACACGCTGATTAACCCTTTGCACTTTATACCACACATCAGCCTGTCACTCAGCACTTCAAGAGACTTACTTATTATCGGCATGGACAACATATGATGTTTTAAATAGACCTCAGACCTAAATGTTACTTTTGGTCTCCAACAAAATATTAAAACATACAAAGACTCAGTATCCTTGACTATAGGCCATTTATCAGCCAAGAATACCTTCTTCTCATACTGTCCCTTCTTTTGAGTGGCGCTCCTCACTCTCAGCCTTATAAACCTCGCAGCACAGAAATAATGGCAAAAATCTGGCTACCCCAGGTGCTCAAAGAAATCTAACTTATTAATTCAATCACTCTAGATATTAAAACAAAGCATAGAAAGTTAAAAGCAGCATGGTATTTATTACAAGAATAATAATAATACCACTGGAACAAAGAATAGAAAATAAGTACTGATAGGAAAGTCTGAATATATATAGTCTTTAGGAAAAGCTTACGAAAAAGTTGAAATGACAAGGATGAATGTCCCAGGGAGGCGTTTGATTTAGCAATGGATGTTCATGATGCCTTTCTGACGACCAATGTCGTCTTCGTCTGTTCCTCTTCTTCTCCTCCTTCTTCTTGCTTCTTCTCCTCTCCTTCTTCCTCCTTCTTCTCCTTCTTCTGCTCCTCTTCCAAACCAAGGCATATTTATTATGAAATATCATGCCTTGGTTACACAACACATGAACCTGATTGGCTGGCTGTCAATGTGATTGATGAATTTTGCTCAAACTCTTTCCCAGATAATAAAGTTCTTTGATATTGCCTGTTTCCCTTTCCCAAGCCATAAATCCCAGATGTCCATCCATAAAGTAATCAATAGCCTGGGGTGTCAGCAGAGCATCCTTTCCAGGTTGTAAAAATAATTGAGCCCCAGAATGTCTTCCTTTCAATGTAGGAAACAGCTGTTTGAAAGTGAGGTGTGACAAAACCTGCTTTGATCTGTCTTAGTTCATCTGTTGTCTTGTCTCGAACAAAATATAATGGAAACCAAAATGTACAGATTTTATACACCATAACAAACACTAATGTGTACTAAGAATTTGTCTTGATAGTACTGCTGCAACATACAAGGACAACACAGAATAGAAAAGATAAATATAAGATAAAATACAATGTGGCATACAAGGGTGATACAAAAAGATAGAGATAGTAGGATTAAATTTTCCAGGCAGTCTATTGTGCAAGTATACATACTGTAGCTACTGAATAGAAGCTCAGACCTGATTAGTAAGAATAACTGCACATGGTAAAAAAAAAAAAAACTGTTTAAGTGACGTTTTGTTTAAGCTTTTACTGCATGAAGATGGAATAGGTGATGCCCTGGGTGAGACAGATCAGCAATGATCTTTGTGACCCTCCTCTTTACCCTGGACTCATGTAGGACTTCAGTGTGTGGTAAGTTACAGCCTGAGAAGAAGAGGAGTGTAGAGTAGTAACAGTAAGACCATCAGGTAGATTTTATGTCCTATTGTCTTACAAAGCGATTGTAAAACTGATTTAATTGGTTAGCCAGATAGGAATCCGCAAAACTGTTTGATGTTTGCTTTTTGTAGTTAGTGACCTGTTTTAACGTCTCTCCAGACTGATATAGACAATTGTTCCTTCAGCTTATCAAAGTAAGCTTGGTTGTCCTCGTGATGCTGTTCAAATTTAAGACAGGTTTTTGATCATGCTTTTCCCTGTTGAAGTTTTGACTGTGCTGTTATATGTATATTACATCAAGAGTGGTAGAGTGGTATGGGGGGGTCAACTTTGAAGTTTCATGCACACATAGTTGTAAATACAGTATACTGTGACAATGTTTGTTTCGGCAGATCAATGTTTTATTAGATGGGCAGTCTGGTAAAACCAAAGCCTTTTGATATTACTGTTATTTGTTTTTGTAATGCATAGCCTGAAATGAGACTGTTCCTGTCACTGAAACATCAGGCTACCCTAGTAAATTATACCAACAGTGAAATAGTGAATTATAATATGCAAATAATGCAGCTGTGTGGTTGGTTTAGTGTAGGAAAATACTGAGTAAATGTTAATTTGCTGTGTGCACTACAGCTTACATTTAAAGAGGGTATTTCGTTCATATCTACAGTAGATAAGCTTTAGTGGTTAGGAAGAGCATTTAACTTGCATTTTAAGACTTAAACATAGTGGGATGTGAAATGCTGATGTGCTTGTGGTCAAATGGTCTGGGAAGACTTAACTTGCTGATGCAAATATTTCTGCATGCACCCAGCCAGTCTTGCCAAACCTAGGATTGCCCTTCCACATACGAGCAGCCAGCGACTGCCAGTGACTTCCTACCTATGTATGCATTCTGCTAGTGTTTCACTAATTTGTACTAAGAATCTGTTTGCCATCAGCACCGGATGTTGGAGGTGAAAAATAGGAAAATCTGCAAAATATACAAGTTGATGTAACTGCTGTCAGGGTAAAATTGAAACAGTAAAACAAAACTCCTTTGTAGTTGAAATCACACAGAATGTTTTTCTGTTTTAAGATCGACAAGTTGGCTAATTCAGTAATACTTTTCAATAAGAGATTTTGCAATTTTAAAAATGTGTATAACTTGATCTGTTTGAAATATCTCAATGAAAATTAAATTGTCGCAACAAATTTCCTTGAAGAGTAAGTGTGTGACACTTCAACAAAATTAGTCAATTGGGGGATGAGTTGTTTCATGGGAATGGATGGACAAACATTCAGACAGACAGACAGACAGACATGGCTATCACAATAGGTGCTTTGTGCATTATATGAAAACGCCTGAAAAGGATAAAGAGAAAGAATATTATATATTTAACCATTGGGGTTTACAGAATATTACATTGGTGAAATTTTGTATGTATTAATCCAAAGTTATGAACCTTTGTTGCAAACTTTCATTTTTAAATATATGTTAAGACCCTTTCCACCTCCTGTTACTGTAAAGCTGTAGAAACATATTTGTACATATATTTTTGTAACACACCCTGTCAGTTCTTGTATTAGTTGTTTCTTTTATTGTTGCTGTAACTAATTTTTCATAATAAACATTTTTTTTTTAAAATACTGTTTTTTTTTTTTTGGCAAAAGTACAGTTTTTCAAATATCTTCACAAACACAGACCTTCAGAACAATTGTTTATATATTCTTTAAAATGAAGAACAGGAAATTTAGATGACTTGTAAAAAGTCAAGGTGATTTAATAGCTAAAGCCTTAGGTTTTATGTCATACTGAATAAGTGAAGTGTTCATAACTGCAGTGTGTACAGTTTTATAACTAACTCACTTCACACTTCTTACATTTAATAGATTTTTACTAAAATACGCATAAAAATTCTAAATAGTGTCTGATTTATTGCCTGCAGTCTGTAGTTCATCTAAAGGTGAGTAGTTTTTGATTAAGACACCCATCAGATACCACACTCTGAGCATCACATGGCAAGCCCCTGTCATGACTGCAAATTGTAGGGAATCAGACATCCTCAAGGATACAAGATCCAACAACTACAGTCACTAAGTTTGCCATCCCCTCCAGTTATAAGTTGTGTAGTGTGCCACTGGCTTTAGGTAAATCTGTAGAGTAGACAAGCAATTTAAAATGAGCCCTTATAGACTAGAATCGGTATATACAGGTAGGCAGTCATTTCTTCATGTATGTTTAGAGAAATTGTAGTTAAAAAGAGGACAAATACAGTGCCTTTGTGAAAGTATTCATCCCTCTCAGTGTATGTCCTGTTTTGTCACTTTACAATTTGGAATTAAATGGATATTTGGTGAGTTAGCACCACTTGATTTACAGAACATACCTAACACCTTGAAGGCGCAAAATATTTTTGTTGTGACACTAACAATAATTAAGACAAGAAAAAAAAAAACAAATCAAGAGTGTGCATAGGTTTTCACCCCTCAAAGTCAATACTTTTTAGAGCCCCCTTTTGCTGCAATTGTACAGTAGCTGCAAGTCTCTTAGGGAATGTCTGTGTTAGATTAACACTGAGTGGTGCATACAGCTTAAAGTGGTCCTATGGACAGATACTCCTATCTCAGTTGTGGATATTTGCAACTCCTTCAGGGTTATCCTTAGTGTCTTTATTGCATCTCTGAAAAATGTCCTATTTGCCAATCTGTGAGTTTTGGTGTGCAGCCTTCTCTTATCAAGTTTGTAGTGGTGCCATGTTATAATGGATTTAATTGTGCTTCTTGGTGTTTTGTGGTGTGAAAGTGTCCTGGAAAGGCACTTTAACCTCTAAGGTTCTTTTTATATTGGTGGGCAAGTTAATAATGGAAATGCCTAAACTGATAGCCTTAATTCACACATATAGCCTGCAAAACTTACCTATTCAACATTCACTCAGCACAGATAAGCTCAAATTCAAAGTAAGAATATCTCAACACTGGCCAGAGCTAGCTACTGTACCTCAACTTCGATACCAGGGGCTAGAAGTCATTCTGCTCATGAGGCGTCCCTGCTTGGATTATGTGTCAGTCTGTCTTCAAATTGCCTCCCCTGAAAGAACTACACTTCAGAATGCCCTAGCAAAGGCCAGGAACTGTCAGGCTTTTGTATTCTGATGGTTACCTTTTGAAAGGGGTACACAATCTTAACAGAAGCCAAGGGCTTATTACTACCCCCAACAGTATGTTTTGTTAACAGTCATCGGTCATTGCTAAATAACCAGACAACTTCATTAAAGCAATCTCAATACTATTTCAATCATTAATTTTGTTTATTTGAAGGAGAAATCATGTGTAAATGTTAGATATGAAAACATATAACCTGAATGATTCAAATTAGGGTTACGCAACAAGCTTTATTTCAGGTGGCTGTAGCTTTGGTTATTGCAGTCTTGGTTTTCTTAAACCAGACATAATGCTTGGGAGCAGAGGGCTGGTCTATACTGTAGGTGGCAAAGCCTCACCTGAATTGTCGTCTCTTTGGTAGTTGTTTCTCTGTCTCCCCTCCTAGTCTTGGCTGTTATGGCAATGCCTTTTAAAATCCTTTGCATTTATAGTGTCTTGCTAACTGCCCCTTTACACATTAAAATGCTGCCTTAAGTGAGATACTGCATTAGTCGAAAATTCTAGAGAACCAGTGTGTTCCCAAGGTCTGGCTGATTGTTGATTAAGTTACTTTTGGCTAGACATTAATATCAATGTTAAAGGTCCAAGCCTCCATTTCACATATTCTTGCAAGGATATCTATGCTTAAACATACACATTATAATAAACAATGACACTGTAACAATTTATCCCTATTTTTCCATAATTCCTGTCTATTTTGCATACACCCCAGAAATTTATCTACTTCCAAAGTTCAACACTCCTGGAAAACTATCTGATGAATATTAGTGATCTAATGAGGTCATTTGTACCTCCCTGCCATTTTAGTTATAGAACTTTTCCTGAGTTCCGAGCTCACAAGTTAAGAGTCATTATCTAAGTAATTCTAAAATAAAACCATACTGAAATAAAATGCACAAATTAAATATTACAAGTTGTATTTAGCATAATACAGAAGCACAATTTTCCAACAGCATTACATTGTAGATATTCAAAGTTTGGGATATTTTTGTCTCTAACCTGTTTGGAGTGCTCACTGGTGTTCATGTTCCTTGCTTAGTGGTGTTGCTGAGTCAGGCACCTTTCAGAACAGGTCTGTTTATACAAACATCATGCCACAGATTTGATTCCACACAGGTGGACCTTAGTCAACTAATTCTATGACTTCTGAAGCTAATTGATTGGATTAGATGTTATTTAGCAGTTTTATAGCAAAGGGGATGAATACACATGCAGTCACAACTTTTCAGTTTTTACTTTACTTTTTTTATATATATATATATATATATATATATATATATATATATATATATATATATATCTTAGTGCTTTTAGGGCACATCAACATAATTGATGTAGTCAATTATTTAAATGATCAGTTGGGGCAGTATATGTCAATGCATCGGGTTTTACTATCTTCCAAGAGATCAACATGGCAGTGCCAAGTTCATCTGCAGGTCCTTTGTGCATAAGACTTTGAACTTCTGTGTTCTGTACACTCTGTAAATGTGAAGTATCAAATCATAGCAGCACGACAGATATGCAGGAGCATCTAAGACAGAAGCATTCTGAAGTTTGCTATTAAGACATTGCCAAGACAGTGGCATAAGTTCTAATTACTTTTGTTAGTTCTGTTTGGTAAATCGCCTCATTCTACAGTTATTTATTTTCCTAAGCACTGCACTTCATAAACAACCCATGACCCTGGCAACAATGCAGTTTTTTTTTTTTTTTTTGGAGGAAGCTTATAATTAGTAAAATAAAAAGAGATATGATCTAAAAGTAATGTATGGTGTGGTGAAAATAGCGTATAATAAGCACATTGTTAGCTAGTGATTATCAGGAGGTTTATGATACTTTACTCCTTATATTAGGTTTCTTTTTTTTTTTTTGCCCAAGTTTGTTATATAATATGAAGTGTTATTTGAATAGATAAGTTGTGTTCAAGTGTTCAACTTAAACTGATTTGAAATCTGATTCAAACAAATTCACTGTTACTTGATCTTGCATTAGTGCACTTATGTTGTACTTCTAAGCAGATCTGATATGTAATATCTGATTCAAACTGCACTGCTTTTATTATCAAATGTTTATTTGTGAACTGAAATTCTTTTGATTTGGAAAGACTTTGAGTTTGCATTCCTTTTTTCACTTTATTACAAAATACAGTATTGGTTTTCTAATTATAAAAGTTATGTTTGCTTTTTTGCATTTGTTAGATTTTTAACAGAGTAATCAAAGTTTGTTATATGTTCTGCCACTATGTTCTACTAAAAGGACTCAAACACAGGATGGCTTGTTACATCTACCGTTTACTTCCTTTATCTATGTCCCATAATATACAGGTTGGTCCAGATCTAACTATGCAATTATTGCATTGCATTGCATTAAAAGTTGCATAGGTAGATCTGGTCCACCCTATACATGCCATCCCATAACCTGCAGTTAATCCCTTCAGCCCAACATTTAAAGTAACAGATGTCTCTAGCTATTCCAATACGCACAGTCTTTGACTAACAGCCATAGCTCAGTCAGGAACTGTTCAAATGATTCACCAGGTGCCTACCCCTTTTCATTAAATTTGTAGCACGGATATAAGGTTTGCTTTTGGCGTTACATAGGCCTCAAAAACAGTCGTAAAATATTTGTAATTTCTTACTGTTGCCTTCGGGTAATGCCCTTGTGTTGTAGATGTTCCATCCTTTGTCACCAATCCACAGCAGCAAGTAATTACACTTTTACTTAATTCCTCTGTCTTGAAGTGGCCCGTGAACATTAGCTGTATGTGCTGTTTAAACTTTCACCAATGGCCAATTGACTGAATCCTAGACCATTCAAGGTGAAAGACACCGGCAACGTTCATAACTGTTTATTTTAAGTATTTAGTTTTTTACTCTGATTTTATGTTCTGACGATTTATTCTATTAAACGGACTTGTCATAAGTCATAATATACATACCATCCCATAATAAGAAGCTAATCCCATCAGCCTTACATTTAAAGTAACAGATGACTCTGTAGATGCTACAAATTATTAGATTAGTTGACTAATCAACAAAATAATCACTAGACTAATCGTTTAAAATATAGTCATTAGGTGGATCCCTAATACATATATAGATACTGTATTTATACACACATACACAAGATATTTTATTTTCATTCCATTTCAACAATTTAGATTATATTGTTAAATCCATTATATAAAATCCAAAGGAGAATCCATTTTAGATATAACTTTATTTGTCCCCAGGTAGAAGTTTGGGTTTTTACAAAAGCTATATAGGCGGAGTGGTGGCTCTGAGGCTAGGGATCTGCACTGGCAGTCAAAATTGTGCTGGTTCAAATCCCGTAAAATGCTAAAAGGGACTCTGCTCTGTTGGGCCCTTGAGCAAGGCCCTTAACCTGCAATTGCTAAGCACTTTGAGTAGTGAGAAAAGCGCTATATAAATGCAAATAATAACAATTATTATTATTATTATTAGAAGCTCTTTAAATAAATACATTCATAAATAGATAGGTAATTAAGTTATACATGCACTTTGATCTGAACAAATGATGGAATGACTATAAAGCAAGAAAATTTAAAAGCACCAAAAGTTCTGACTTGGCTGTCACAGTCACAGTGAGGCATTTTGCTGAAGTATTGCTGTATTATAAACAGTAATATTATAAAGGAGCCCAGTAGCATTTTAATCCCAAGTTGTAATGCGACAAAACAGGACAAACTCCTATAATTTTGCAAAGCACTATATAGGCAAATTGGCAAAAATAAAAGCTGATAAATTGAAAACTTTTAATCCTTGGATTTGTAAACATCATTTGCTTAAATAACACCTTAATAAACAATGATCTCAAGACTGTTGTGGTCTAAAAGTGATATGGAGAAGTAAATTCCTTATTAGGATAAAATATTGATTTTGTTAAAATCCTTTCTGTAACCTACCATTCACTTGAGATATTTTCATTTCTTTTGTTTTAATTTTGGGTGTTGCATTGTTGCAATTAAAACATTTTTTTGCTTTTTTTAACTTCCCAAATAACTATGTACAATTTACCAGTCATCCTAAATTCATTGACATAATAATAAACTAGTTTTCTTGATCAGCCTTGCAGATAAACAAATTGCAGATGCACAGTTAAAATTTCCTCAACTTGTACTGAAAAGTAAAATCACAAACATTGTACTTGGTATTTTACTATATAATGCATGCCATCTTAATGAACTTAAAAACTGTCTCCCTTCATCTTTCACTTTAAGTTATTAACTAAGTAGTACTTAATTGAAACAAGAAGCATAAATACCAAAATCAACTGAAATGAAAAGTTACAAATTAAGTGCAGTATTTTGGAGACTCCTAATGTTGTATCCATTAAGAAATTACACAGTAGAAATAATAATAATAATCTTTATATACGCTGATTGTTGCCATTTGTAGCTAGTTGTTTTTACTGTATACATTTACACTTTATATTTTGTAGTGTTTTTGAAAATGTCTTTAAGAAATATTGTTTGACAACAGCAGTATTTAATAGAGATTATAGGAAAAGTTCAGTTCTCCCCTTTTTTCTTTGCCGTTTTTCACATTTATAGTTTCTTTTCAGTGATTTGTATTTATTATATTTTGTTTGCCATACACTGTATTCTATGATCTACTTTAGGTTCTGCTCACATGATTGAAGCAGATATTCTTCAAGATATCAAGATAAATCAGCCAATTATGGCTCACCCACCACAGAATGAGAGCGACATCACATTTTATGACTGGCTGAATGAGGTTCTGAAATCAGACAAGGGTTTAAAGCTGGATTTTAAAAGGTGAGATTATTTGTTTTTATTTGTTGTATTTAAACATGAAAATAATATACAGTATCTGATTGGTTCAAAAGTGAATTTTTTAATTTAATATATTTTTACTAGGCATTACCATATCCCCAGAATTACTTGTGTTTTGTCTACCATTGCAGCTTCTGCTTTCTTGACATTCCAGTATTTCTACATCACATCCTAAAACCCTTCTTCCAAATATTACATTAAGTAACCTCTTTCTTTAAATTAAAGGCTTTCGTCACTATTGTCACCTGTCCATAGGTTAAAGGATTTCTGACATAATAGTCATTTAACACATTTGTCTTTTGCTTCCTGATGCTACAACTACAGTAGAAGTCATGAACAGGGTTAATTCAGACCTGTATGTCCTGTCCTGATCTCCTCCACAATGTGATTTTTTTTTTCCTTTCCTAAAGGGAAAGTTGAATTCATTCCAAACAGACTTGCTTCAGCTAGGCTGTCTAATGACACACTCGCTGTGCATTTCAGTCTTCCAGCCAACATGGTTTCAGTATGACCTGGCTAAAAGATGATTAATGAACATCACAGCAGCAGTTTTTAGTGGTGTAACCAGCATATCCATCCATCCATCCATTGTCCAACCCGCTGAATCCGAACACAGGGTCACGGGGGTCTGCTGGAGCCAATCCCAGCCAACACAGGGCACAAGGCAGGAAACAATCCTGGGCAGGGTGCCAACCCACTGCAGGTAACCAGCATATATTGCTTCATATTAAATGTCATTACACCCAAGTTTTTGAACTTTGATCAAATGTATTAATTTGATTTACTTACTAGAAATTATGTTTTCAAACATTTTAATCATTGTCCTGTGAGTGATGAACCAACCCAGTTGAGCTATGCAATCTAGTAATGTGAAATTTGATTTATACTTAAAATTGAAGTGCAAATGTAATATATTAAAGTATGGATGAATGCAGCATGCTACAGGGCACACTTTTCTGTTTTTTTTGTTGTGTTGATGAAACAAACTAGATTAAAAAATAAATTAATTAAACAACCCCATAAACGATATTGAACAAAAAATCCACAAAGAGCTTATTTCCAACCTTCAATTTTAAAACACTTTAAGGTAACTATTGTGCCCCAATTGTAAGAAGAAAAAACTTTTCTCAAGTGTTCCATTTTGTTTTTACAGCTTAGAAGCTGTGGGGCCTTCAATGAAACTACTGGAGTTGAAGAAGGAATATCTCAATCGTCCGGTTTGGTTAAATGCAGATGTACTTCCTGGACCTGGTGGAACAACTAGCAATGTTGTAGATGCACAAAGATTCCTTGAAATGGTGGATTCTTTCATTCCAGGTGCTGTATTGTCTCTTGGGTGGACTACTTCCTGCAGCAGGGACCAGGATAATTATGGTAGGTCATTCCTGAGAAAAATTACATAAATGAATATGCTTTTAGTCACAAACTGAGCCATTTGTTTTTGAATGTATGCTTGTACTTTTTAAAACAGGAAAACATAATTTGATTAAAACTTTTTCTACACATTTGCCTAATCATGATGAATAAATCATTTAATCAGAGGTATGTGTTCAAGTATATTAAATGGCGTACTTCTTTTGAATTATGACGTTTTCAATAAAAACTGTCTCAAATTCTTCAAATGTAATAATAACTATATCAACATTTTTCAACCTGATTGACTCCATAGTTCTTGAATGAGTTCTTATGGTCTGCCCTTTAACATTCCAGTACAGTATAGTATTTTACTTCCTGCTTGTTGAATATAAGTAATCGTACTTTCTTCTAGATTGCTGTAAGCCAGCTCCAAGGTAGCACAGTTGTCAACATCTGCAGAAGTTCGAAAAGATGTACACGTCTGTAGCAAACCTAATCAGCCCTCCACAAAACAAAGTGAGGCAGCAGTGATTTGTCTATAGTTTATGTGCTACCCTTTGTTCAAAGCTGGGAAGGATGAGGAAACATACTAGTTAAAGGGGCATCCTGTCAGAACAAAACACCTGGAAGTCGACTTTTTCTATATGCAGAAATCTGTTATCATAGCTAATACATCAAAGACTGTTCAGCCACACATACACTTTAGTCATTAAATATTGGATATAAAATTAAAAAAAGAAACAAAAACAAACCGTGAGGGTGCAAGACATAAAATGTTAAATTGGTTTTAATTGCTATTTCAGAAGTTGTGTGCCTACTTCAAGAAGATATGCAAACAGACGGATGCTTTATGTAAAATATACCAGCTCTTTAGAGGTAATCTGGTAGATCTCCAGGACATTAAGGTATTATATTGGGCCCTTTTTATTTGATTGCAGTTACAAACTTAAAAAGCAACTCCATGTAGTTTGAAAAATTATCCATGAAGACAGTTTTAAGCTTTTTTTTTTTTATCATGAGGGATTTTTTTTTTGTACTCTGTGTCAAAAAGTGAAATATTATAAACTGACAAATATACTGAAGACAGCATCTTTTAATAGCTATACATTCTAATTTAAATAAATGAATTTTAATTAAATAAAATAACCAATAAATTAAGTCTTCCAGATAGCAGTTACAGACTTATAGTTGTCTCCCCCTTAAGTGTTATACATTCTGCCACTCGTAGACATTTAGTGTTTTTACATGTACACACATAATCGGGTAAAAGTGAACAACCCGATTAAGGCAGACACTTGGTTTCTTAATGATCCACACAAGTAATCTTCTGGAGTTCTCCTTCGTCAAAATACTCTGACATTATTAAAATGCACAAAAGAGTTAAACATTATCATCGGCCACTGTAATTTCAAAAATAAGCATGACACCTATGATAATTTTCATGTGCTTTATAAGTATGTTTAGACAGATTGATGCTTTATAGGTTTCTGTTACCGGATTTCATGCAGCAAACTCTTTTTCTGATTGGCTGTGCTACTGAGCCCTGCAAAGGAGCCAGCATGTGTGCTTCTTGCCTTCCATGCAGTGCTTACGGAGTAATAAGGAGGAGGAGAAAGAATAATAGTGCAATCGGTCAAACATTTGCCTCTTGATATATAATTTGTGGACACTACAACTTATGGATACTGAAGCATATGTAAAGTAAATGCATACGCAGGCTGCCAGAGTGCAATGGACATGTGCAGGTATAAAATCCTTAACAGTAACCTGGTATAGAGTTTACTTGGCCACGTAATCCAATTATTCACAGAGAAGTCTACCTCTGTTAATCAGGTTTCTCAGAGACCAGTAATCCGATTCCTCTAAACAGAAAAGAAGTTTAGATGGCATTTTAGAAATCAGGTTTGTGTGAATAACAAGTTATTGAAGTGCATGTTAAAGCATTAGTTGTTGCTCTCTCTAAATCAGGTTCAAGTCTCTTGCTTTCTCCTATTCTGCCTGTCAGTAGTTTCTTTGTTAGTGCATTTAAACTTGTCAGTTCTTTTATTGCCTTCTAGTGCTGCCACTAAGGATTATTTTGTAAATGATTCACATGTTCATTATTTTATAGATTAATCAACAACTAATTTTGTCCAAATAATGCAAGCAAGCATGTGAATGTTTGCTGTGTTAAAATTTTTATTGGATAATTTTATATATGGAACTTGAAAGCAAAAGACAGAAGTCTTTGAAATAGCTTGAAAGGACAGTGTGTGTAAGTTATATTTAAAGTTTATATTTACATAACGACTCAAAATTAAAACTTATTTCTGTCTTAGCTTGAATATAAGCAATTTAAATAATTTATCAACTAAATATGTATGTATGTAAATTTACTAAATCTCATTAAACATGTATTTTTAAAAAAAATTAAACTCCACACATTGTTTTTCCCTTGTCCTAGAAATAAGGATTGTGGCTGAAAGCAAAGAAACATTTTAGAGAAGCACCTTTTTTTTTTCTTTTTTTTTTTTTGTAATGTAACAACGAGGATTTCATTGAGCTGTGTGGTCTGAAGTGTTGATGCAATCTAAATTGCAGTAAAAAGTGTGTTTCTTTTCAAAAAAGCCAGCTTTCAAGTGGCAACTCACCAGGCAGGGAGGGAGCAATGTTTTGCTATGCTACAAACTATTTTTCAGTGTGCAGCAACTGTGGCAACTGCAGTAGATTTCAAAATACATCTTTTGTTTCACCTTAATCATTTATTGAAGGGGATTTATTTATGTTTTAATTCCTGCAGAAAATAAAAAAAATAACTTAATAAAGCTGTCATATGTTTATATAGAATTTTATCACTGATATTTAGTTTTCTTTTGAATCCACAAATTGCCTGAACTGGGATAAATATCTGGCCAAGGGTGAATATGCAGCTCTGCCAGAAATAAAATTACCAAGTGCATTTAACAGTCTAGTTGATAGTATTTAGATATCCTGCGTACTGAAACATTATTTTACTTAATTGCAGCCAAGACTAATAAAGGTGACAACTGGCGAGCCTATTCAGCATAATTAACCAACAGTATTTATCTGTCTTATCTGAAGAAATACTGTGGTTGTAACTTTCATTGCAATGTTACTCACAAGCATGCATTTATCAAGGTAAAACTAGTTTCTCATTGCTGTAAGAACAACTGTCTGACGAATTAGTGTAAGTTTGATACTTATCATGTTTTTGTTTTTTTTTTTTTGTTTTTTTACTTCGCTACGTTCCTTGAGCATGTCCAGCTCAGGTATTTGTGCATGGAATTAATGGTATAGTGGAGCAATATCTGTGTTTTACATAGTGTACAAACAATCATTTTGTCAATTTTCCTAGTGAAATACCCCCACACTTTTGGGCAGTATTTGGAGGGACCTATTTCTGGAGAATGTGGTACAACTGCAGCCATCATATAAGCCTATTCAAAAACTATACTGGACATCGTAGCATGCCAGTGTGTAATTTATGGTGGTGTGTATTGATGATTATTGATTACGAAATGATAATTAGATTAATGTTACTTTTTTTTTGTTGTACCTATTGCATTGAATAATCTCAGCAGCCCTATTGCCTTTTTACACCTTTTCTCTTGGTTGGTCACTTGTTCTCCTTCCTTTATAATCAGGCTCACTTGGAGTACTTCTCTCTGTAAGCATATGAATAACCATTTTCAACTAAAGGAAGAAATGCTGCACATACACATAAAATCTATTCAATATCTTTTTTTCCAGTAACTAAAAATAAACAATACTTAATGCTTTCTGGAAAAGGAAATCTAATATATGTGCCTCTGTGTGTGTAAATACTCACTGAGCAAATTATTAGGAACATCTGCTATTCATGCAATTACTTATTAGACAATTACCGGTATGTGGCAGCAGTGCAATATATGAAATAATGCAGATACAGGTCAAGAGGTTCAGCTAGTGTTCACATCAAACACCAGAATGGGGAAAAATGTGTTTTCAATTATTTCAACTGTGGCATGATTGTTGGTGCCTGTGGTAAAGTGAGGTCCGTGGCTGATCGGCATCTTTTTAAATAAATAAATGCCGCACTCGCGTCTTGGTAGGAGGTGGCGTGATAGTATGATGAGAACAGTTCCTGGTCACGATATGGGAGCGGACGGTCCTACACTAAGTACACTGGTGTAGGATCGTCCATAACCCTAATTGGTGCAGGGAGCTGCTGTTCATCATAGCTGTGCCATATCCTCATTTTAAAAGGGAAAACACAAGTGTGAGGAGGAGGATTGAGACAGGAAAACGAGAAAATGAATGGAGGTTAAAGAAAGAAGACTGTAGGCGGCAGGAGCCAGTGCAGGAGTGAGCAGGCTTGAGGGTGAGAAAACATGTAGCTAGACAGTGAGCCCTGAAGAAGAGTGTGAGGCCGACACTCGGTTAGGGGAGGGTCAGTTGGAATGGGTCACTCTGGCAGAGCTACAATGAGGAGTGGGAGCAACTGGGAGTTTAGACGGCTTGCAGCAGAAGACCGGTAAGGCAGTGGGGATCAAGTAGGCTTGGGAGGAGAGCCCCAGTGTGAGTGCCCTGGCCATTGGGGGCCCAAGCCAAGGTCTGGAGAGGGAGCCTTTTCATTAGCCAAGGGATGGCAGGGACCCAGACCTGAAGAGGGTCAGCTGCGTCTGCTGTTAGGGCGACTACTCTGCTACAAGGCCAACATGGGATAACCAAATGAGCCGCCATTTAAAAGATCAAGGAGCTGGGATTTTAAAAAGGATAGTTTCCAATCTATTGGTTTTAATGGACATATTTATTCTGGGTTTAACCTCCACCTCACCTTTGTTTTTGTGGATTATTTATTTATTGAACTATTGAATTTTGGAGCACTGCACTTTTGAACACCTTTTTGTTGATTGATTAAAACCAAAGTACTTAACTCTTTTGCACCTTCCCCTTACTTCATGTGGTGTCCTCATTTGTTCAGCTCATCCCACTCATGACTGTCAATGTTGTCTGGTTCAAGATGCTCCCAAATGAGAAGAGGGGGCATGGAGCTGGACCCGCACCATCACAGTGCCAGACAGGTTGGTTAGTATGTTTATGTAACTGCTGATTTCCTGTGATTTTCATGCTCCCCAGTCTGTAGAGTTTACCCAGAATAATCTTAAAAACAAAAAACATTCACTGAGTAGCAGTTCTGCGGATGGAAACGCCTTGTTGATGAGAGAGGTCAGAGGAGAATGACCAGACAGTTGACAGAAAGGCTACAGTAACTCGGGTGACCACTCTGTACAACTTTGATGAACAGGAATGCATATCAGAATGCGCAACACATCACACTTTGAGGGGTATGGGCTACATCCACGTTGGGTTCCACTCCTATCAACCATGAACATAATGTTAAGAGATGCAGTGGGCGCTGGCTTACCAAAACTGCACAGTTGAAGACTGGAAAAATGTAGTCTGGTCTGGTCTGTTGAGTTGAATCTCGATTTTTGCAGAGGCACACAGATAGTAGAGTCAGACTTTGATGCCAACAGCATGAATCCTAGCACCCAACGTTACCTTGTGTCTACAGTCCAAGCTGATGGTGGTGATGTAATGGTTTGGCACAATATGGCACCAGTAATACCAACCAATCATCACTTGAATGCCATAGCCTGTTTAGATATTGTTGCTGACCATGTACATCCCTTCATGGCTATAATTTTCATATTATCTAATGCCTACTTCCAGCATGATGATGCACCATAAACATGACACCGAGTTCAGTGTTCTTCAGTGATTCTCCCAGTCACCAGACCTGAATCTGGTTAGCACGAGGGATTCACAACATAAATGTGCAGCTGAGAGAATCTGTGAAATTGCATGATACAGTAGAATGTTCCAAATAATCTATACAGTGTGTACAAATCTTTGTCAATTTCAATACTGCCCTTAAGTTAATTTTTTGAACTTCCAAATGCTTAACTTTGTTCATTTTAGTACATTATTCCTACACGTTCTTAAGGCGTTAATCATTTTTTTTATCTTCAGGTTATAATTCTTTCCTTCAGCACTTAAATTGTTTCTACAAATGTTTTATGTAGCTGCAGTTTTGCAGTATGTTCAGTATATCTTCCAGTATGTTTTCTCAAACTTTCACCTTTTTCACATTCACAGTTGCTTTAATCATTAAGCATTTCTTTCCATATGTCTAGAACAATATTTCCCATCGTAGATTTCCATGACTCACATGGAGTGCAATTTCACCAAGTGCTATGTCTCTTCCTTCTGCCTTACCACTGTGGTTTGTTGTATATTTGAGATCAAAGATCAACCATCACTGATTTACCAAATCACCTGCTATTTATCATAAAAACAACTTAAAACAAAGAGGTAATTTTTTCTACCAAAAAGGTTGTTATAATTTGTTATATCCATCATACTGTACTGTATGTCAGTAGTTAGGCTGTAATACAACAGTATGTGCAAAAGTTGACGTTTACCATTTATTATTTATAAAAATGCTATGAGAATATTGTACCAAAAAGGATAATGCATCAAATATAAAATGGACAAAGCTTTTTTTGGGATTTGAAGATAGAGAGTATCCAACAAAAAATAAAATTGAGAAAAAACCTTCATGGAACAATCAAGGATTGAATTTTATTGCTAGATTTCAGATATCCAAAAAAAAAAAGTTGTTTTCACACTTAACAGCTTTTGTAATGTCTGAATTTCCTATACATTTTAATGTTTGGTAATCACTAACTGTTATAAGTCTGCACTTTTCTAATACTTAGTAACATTTTCCATCATCCTGCAGGGTCTGAATGCATCAAAAGATAATAATATTCATGCCTGTATTGTGACTGACAGTCTCAATTGTCTTGTCCTTTATTAAAAGTATATTGAGAACTGATTATGGTCAATGTAAAACTATCACCAACAAACTCTGTAAAAATAAGCTTAAGATTGAAGAGAAAATCTGTAGAAGAAATAGAAGAACCTGTGAAATAAAAAGAATATGAAAATGTGTTAGTCCAGTGACAGAAAGCAGGAAAACAGAATTAAAAAATTCTGTAACTTTAAAAAAAAATGTCAGTAGAGCAAATTGTTGTTGTTCCAACCCCTTGTGCTATCACTGTTTTATGTCCATCATGAGTCCCTCAAATTATATAAATCAATATTGAATGAAAAGGAAAGAAATTTGTTTTTTTTAACCTCTGCTTTCATTTTTCCTTTTGACAGTCTATTACTGCATTGTTCTTTCCCCTTTATTTCAATGCTTCCAGTGTCTGTTTCTTATTTCTCCTGTATTTCCATACAATATTTGAATTGTTCTTGGAAAACACTCCTACAATCTGTTAGCTGGTTCCCTAAAAATGGTGTGCTGCACACCCAGGCACACAGTGATACTTGTCAGCTAGTAAAAGCTATGAGTAAAAAAACACAGGAAACAGTTGTGCTTTCTTAGAATATACTCTATAAAGAGCTGACAATAAATAAACTGTTGAGTTTTTTTTTCACTTCAGGTTACACCTGGGAGATGGTAAAACAAATGCAGCAATTATGTAAGGCACTTCAGAACACAGTAACATTTCCAGTGCGTGCAGCTTTGCTTCCAGCGTCATTTCTTCAGCTTCAGTGGTTGCTTCAGCAATCTGAAAGGTGAGAAGAAACTTATTTTTTTTTTGGTGACATTTCAGGAATGAATATTTGCAGGTCATGTCCTAGGACACTTTTTGAAGATGCTTGTCACAGATGTTTTCTATGCAGATGGCTAGAGACTGACCAAAAAGTATTTTTTTATTTTGTACCAAAGACAGTTATGAGCTGATAATTTGGAAATTCTAATTTCCAGGAATGAACAATTGTTGAAAGGAATAACATGTTGAAACCTAGTCACATTTCAGTCCGGCACTTGAACAATTGTATGACAAGTGCCTTATATTTGAAATATGTATAATAAAAGTAGATCATCTTTGTGCATTTAAGGAAATAATAACAAATATATGATCTAAAATGAAGTTAGCATACACAAAATGTATGCACCTAATTTTCAGAGTTGTGATAAAAGCTTGAACTAGTCTTATACACAGATATTCAGTTTTTATACTCCATAATGAAAAGTACTCAATTCCCACATTACAGTATTTTATGTAAATTTAAACACACTTCAGTTTGTAATGCAGCAGATTAATATGTTACGCTTGCTTTATAAATTAGTCTGAGAACCATTATAACTACGCACCTCTCAAAATGACAGACTTGATGTATCACTTAAGAAGGTTATATTTTAAAAAAAAAAAAAAAAACAAGACCAGACCCATTCACATAGGAATGCCGTGACTCAAACAGCTTGCAGAGTATAAAACATGGAATGCAAGTTTTCATACAAGGATTACTACATTTATTTCAACAATGACACCTAAACACATGTTTGTGTGGTTAGAACATATTTTCTTAAAAATTAAAAATGCAAAAAAATGCAGAGTTATAACACTCTTCATTGTCAAATGAAAATACACAGTAAACAGAACACTTTAAAAGAAAAGTATTGTCTGTTCCTGAAAAGTATTGTCTGTTCCTAAAGTTCTAAATACCTAATACATTTTTGTAGTGGCATTGAGTTCTGTAACAACTGCTTTAAGAGGTGATTCCACAATTTAACCATAGGTGAATCCACTACACATGTGGAGGTATATAACAGGAGTCATTACGCTCATCCTTCCACCCTACTCTGTTGTACATCATGTGACAGGGGTGCCCTGCAGTGTACAACATATTTCCTGAAAGACACCAGTTTAGTCAATTTCAGGAGTGGAAGGATAATGTATTACTTAAAACATACAAGGGAGTTAAAGAAGGAAAAAAACAACAACAGTAAAGAGGATAAGATAACAAAGACTGTCTTTTTTGTTCCTGCCTAAACACAATCCATCTAAGTCGTAATCTGCTATTCCTCATGTTCCCTCCAACCTCCCAGCCTTTTTCCTTCTTAATATACTGGTCATCTGTTCATCCTCGTCCTGCTTTTCCTCACCAGTAGAGTTTTTGTCTGTGCTCCCATTCTTGCCGAGGAGTCAGTGGCCTTTATAAGGCAACCATCTGGAAAAATTCTGGAAACACTCCTCGGCCAGTCCTCTTCTCAAAGAGATTCTTGCAAATACACTGACAAAGTTTGGATACCATAGCAAGACACCTCTGCTGCCCACTAGTGGCTTGAGGGAATTCTGATTCTTTTTTTAATGGATCCCTGAAAAAATGTTGAGGCATCCTGTTCAGGAAATAATGTCCCATGCTAGATGTGTCCTCCCATGCAGATTAGACTGTTGTCCCACTTGCTAGTACAGCAGCATGCCTGTTAAGTTCAATAATAGTTAATATAGCCAAGAGATGCATATAGCACAATAGATAGAAAACACAAAAACATACAATAGTGCATTTTATAGAGTAGGGCACTGACCAGTAATTTACCGCTGTATCCTTAGATTTACCAGAAACCCCTAAATGTATCCCTTTAGACTTGTCCCTGTTCTTTACCTGAAAATCCTATTTCAACAACTTTTCTCCCAAGATAATGATCTGAACACTGTGACTGTATATACAATTAAATTACACATAAAAGATATTTCAGACTCGTACGTGTAAAAGGCAGCCTCTTTTTTTTTTCCCAAGATTAAAAAAAGGCATTCTGGGTAAAAGTCCAAACACTTTGCTTCTTTCACTATCCTTATAAAAGATGCAAATAATACAGTCTTGACAGGTGTTACAACTCAATGAAGTTAAAAAGAGAAGTGGTATAAGGAATACATATGCAACAATCATTATGCTTAAACAAATTTTACGCATTATTGTTGTTACCTTAATAGGCCATTCATGGCCAGTAAAGTTATATGCTCATCCTTCAGAAGTTTTCCAAAGCTCCAAAAATAGATATTAATGAATAAATGTCCTTCTTATCAGAGGTTAAACAATTTCTGCCTTAAACCTAGAAACATAATTGCACTGTTTTGGAATAGGTGTTTTGGAAAAAAGGGGGTGTCTCTTTGATTACCCTAGTTATAAATGATTCAAATGACTGAAGCCAGCATTTATTTCAAAATAAATAAAGTTGATCTTACAATTATCTCTTCTCCCAAAGAGGTCCCTCCATGCACTTCTGGGGAAAAAAAGGCAGTGATGTTAAGAGTGCATATAAGTCAGAACTTGGGAAATACTTACAGGAGAAGGCTAGATGCAGTGGATAACTCCACTTCGTTGGTGGAACAGAAAGAAAAATGAACTTCCTGTGCTTTCAAAAACAGTAAAAAAAGATGCATGTGCATTTACCCCAACAGAGTTCCCCAGCATCAAGTGACTCCGTGAGAACCCTAACTACAAAGAGGACTATTTCATTTATGTTAGGTAGAATGCCCAAAGGGGACTGGGCGGTCTCGTGGCCTGGAACCCCTACAGATTTTATTTTTTTCTCCAGCCTTCTGGAGTTTTTTTTTGTTTTTTCTGTCCACCCTGGCCATCGGACCTTACTCCTTTTTATGTTAACTAAGGTTGTCTTATTTTAATTTCTTATTTGTCTTTTATTCTTCTTTTCTTCATTATGTAAAGCACTTTGAGCTACTTTTTGTATGAAAATGTGCTATATAAATAAATGTTGTTGTTGTTGTTGTATTTAACATATGTTCATTATGGCTGGGAAGATATCCACTTCAAAGATATTGTACTAAAGCCAGACAAAGTACTGTTAATTGCTCTTGCATTCTTGACACAATAGTTACATTCTTCAGCTTTGTTTTTTTATTGTTTTTTTAACTAAAAATGCTTTTACAAAGTTTGTTTAAATGAAAGAAAAAACTTGTCTACTTCCCCAAACATTATAGTTTAACCAGCTACCATCTCCCATCCCAGTGTGGCTTGCCATTAGTTAATATATTTTCTAAAAGTACACTATATGGACAAAAGTATTGGGACACACCTCTTAATTATTAAATTCAGGTGTTGCATTCAGACCCATTGCCAAAGGTGTATAAAATCAAGCACCTAGCTATGTAGTCTTCATTTACAAACATTAGTGAAACAAAATGGGTCATTCTGAGGAGCTCAGTAACTTCAACCGTGGTACTATGAGAGGATGCCACCTTTGCAATAAGATGGTTCGTAAAATTTCATCCCTGCTGGATATTCCATGCAGTGTAAACATTTAGGAACAACAGCAACTCAGCCATGAAGCGGAAGGCCACATAAAGTCATAAAGCGGAAGACTGTGTATAGTCACAATGCAGGGTCTAAGACTGCTAAGGTGCATGGTGCATAAAAGTCATCGGTGCACTGGTGCACTGCTGATTCCATAGCAAACTTTTGCTGGCATTAATGCAAGCACAAAAACAGTGCAGCGGGAGCTTCATGGAATGAGTTTCTGTTACCGAGCAGCTACATGCAAGTCTCACATCACCAAGTCCAATGCCATGCGTCAGATGGAGTGGTGTAAAGCACACTGCCAATGGACTGTGGAGTAGTGGAAATGTGTTCTACGGAGCAAGGTTATTATAGTTAACGAAAACTAAAATCAAAACTGAAACTATTATTAAAAAAACATTTTCATAAACTGAAATAAAATAATTAACAAAACCGAAATGAAAAACTAAATCTAAACGAAACTATTAAAGTAGCTGGAAAGACTAACTGAAATAAAAATAATAATTTACTAAAATATTTTTAGTTTTCATTTTTGAATGAATATCCTTGATGTTAGTCTTTAACCCTTATAACTCTAAAACAGACAGTCATACACCACGAGCTGCCCGCACATATTCATCCAGTGAATGGCGGCTGGTGATGGAAGGCGGCTGTTCAGACAGCATTTGCAGTGACAGAGCAAGCTGAATTTGGGAGCATAAAGCGTGTGAAATAGAAAGCGATTTACGTGCTGCCTTTCTTTGCGCTTGTTGTATAGCAAGATGTAGTTCAAATGGCTGAAATCAGAATGTGCTAGTCAACAAAACGTTTACCATATGGACAGAAAAATCACGAGTGAGTAACGTTTCAGTTTATTTCTCAGGTGACTGTTTTTTGTTGACAGCAATTCACCTGCCACTTTGCACAGGAGAAATCTGTTTTACTTTCTCATATACAAAGTATAGAGAAAGTATAGTAATCACGAAAAAATTCAACCTTGATATTTTGATGAATCTTGACGTTCTAGACCTCCCAGAGTCCAAAAATACTGTTTTTTTGGAATTGTGTGTGTAAACACGATAACTCAAAAACACAACTAGATAGATGTGGTTGTTACACCACAATTGTAGATCTATATTAACTTTTGGGCCAAATCCATCACTCGGAAATGGTACTTTACCTGAACACATACTTGATTTTTTAAAATGTTTTTATTCATGCAGCTTCAGAGTCCGATTTATTCAACTTTACTTTTATAATAATTGTTCAATATATTATTAATTTTATTTGTTGTTGATGGTTCCTTAATGTACATAATATAAAAATATAATCATTGTCTTGCGGTTACTCCTTAAATATCCATCCCCATATCTGAGTACACAAGAAAGTCGAGGGGAGACCACTCCCAGTTTTTGAAAATTAAACAGCACTGATCGAGAGACTGACTAGGTCATCATACAAGATCAGCATATTGTTGCTGACCGATCTCTTTTGCTTTAAAAACATAATTTAACAATGAAGCGATACAAACAAAGGTAGGTAGGTGAAGAAAGTCTGCCAAGTGATGAAAAATTAAACATACTAATGGGTTTTTGTATTTATTCTATATTTATTAATTTATCTTTTTTAGTTCATATTCACAACTCAAAATACCTGACATTGTGAAAGTAATCCATTAGCAGAATTATATTTTAAAATATTTGTCTCCCTTTTTTCAATGTTTTTCTCTCTTTCTCAAAATAGATAGTTGGTAAATATCATATTCTTTTTGTTCTTAACATCAGCCTTATCATACATATTGCATACCAGGGACTTTTCCTGCCTTACATCCAAACCTGCTGTGATAGGCTCCAGATTTCCTGCGATCCTGCTCTGGATAAACAGGTTTAGATAATGTATATATTGTTCTTAATCTCAGACGCTGTCTCTGTTGTTTTATGCCTGTCCGTACTCCTGTTACCTGCTCTTGCTCTGCTCATTATGGGTTTACTATCCTTTATGTTGGGCTATTCAAGTCTCAGTGCCCCTAACCTTGACACTACATGCTGTTTTTTCTTTGTTTCCCTCAATACAGCTAAGTGGGGTCTGCACATTGATTCAAGTCTAAGAGCCCTGTTCTTCCTAAGCCCCCGTGATTTTCATGAGAAAATATTTTAAAAATTATAAAATTGTGTAAAATAGTTCATATTCAGTTATCTGATTATGCTTGTTTTTATCAGACAAAAACAAAACCAGATGGTAAACCATGTAGTGTAGTAAGCTTCCACTAACATTAAACTTGTATCTAAATCTGTTAAGTGTACAGTTCTGTCTGATCGTGATAAAAAACTAAACTCCATAGGAGCTCCATGCTATAATTACTAAAACTAAAACTGAAACTAATAGATATAAAAATAAAATAGAAATGCCTTTGTGAAATAAAAACTAAACTAAAATTAAAAATATATGATGAAGGAAAACTAAAACTAAACTGAATTTCCAAGTAAGGTCAGAAAAAATATAGAAATAAAAACTAATATAAAAAGGCAAAACTATAATAACCTTGCTACGGAGTGACGAATCACGCTCCTCTGTTTGGCAGTCAGATGGGTGAGTCTGGGTTTGGCATATGCCGAGAGATTGTTACCTGCCTGACTGCATTGTGTGAACTTTGAAGTTTGGAGGAGGAGGAATAATGGTGTGGGACTGTTATTCAGGGTTTGTTGTAGGCCCTTTGCTTCCATGGAAGGGCAATCTTAATGCTTCAGCATACCAAGACATTTTGGATGATGTTACACTTCCAACTTTGTGGAAACAGTTTGTGGAAGGCCCTTTTCTCTTCCAGCATGACTGTGCCCCAGTGCACAAAGAAAAGTCCGTAAAGACATGGTTGGATGAGTTTGGTACCATACAAAGCCCTGACCTCAACCCCATCGAACACCTTGGGGATGAACTGAAACAGAGATTGCGAGCCAGGCCTTCTTGTCCAACATCAGTTTAAGATCTTATAAATGCTCTACAGAATGGATAAATAAAGTCCCTGTTGGTGTAATGATCAGGCATCTCAATATTTCTGTCCATAATAGTGTACTTTTATCCAGCACAGGATCTTAAGCAGCTTAAAGCTCTCTGGGCATCATTGAGTATGCAAAGAACCGATGTTGCACTAGATAAGCAGTTGATCAAAGGGTTTACTCATGTGAATGTCAAAAAAAAAAAAAAAACTGTAAAATTTTCTAATGAAAATTAACATTTTTGTTTCTGTTCTTATAAATTTTTAATCATAGACTTATAACTGGTCAGTGGTGGTCACATCTCCCAGTGTGAACCTCCTGTCAGTGATCCAGTAATCTTTTTGTCAGCTAGGAACAGCTGTTACTCGGTACTCCTGACACAACTTTCCAGTGCCTATGAAAAGTATTACCCCCTATACATCACTGAATCACACTGGATTTAATTTGGCTATTTAGACACTGATCAACAGAAATAGTCAAAATTAATTACAAATATAAAATGCAAAATAATCGATGGCTTAAGTGGTCAACCTTGAACCCCACCCCAAGATGGTATTTAGTAAATTCACCTTTGGCAGAATTTGCAGCCTTGAGTTCTTTAAAGTCCAAGTAGTTTTAAAGACAACCTGCTTAACAAGTAAGGGTCAGTTATGGCAGAAAAGAGACTGGGTCATTCTTTTTTTTCCATGATAGATAGAAAAAAAAATAAGGTGTGGGAATTTTAACCTACCAAACAAATCCATTTTTAGCTGTGGTCAAAGTATCATATTCTGTAAGGAGATACAGTATTTCATGGTGTTGGGGAGTTTATGCAATTTTAAAAGAATTTTGGCTAACATATAGACCACATAGAATGTACGCTCAAGGTTTTTACATTGGGTACCACTGTGAGGTCTCAAACATATAATGGGTGCAGACGTTAATTGTATATTCAATCCAGACTCGGGTAGGTCTTCAATAAATTTAATCATAACATTTAAAACTGTCGACAGCAGTTACAGGAGATGTGCACCCAGATTAGAGAGAATATTCTTTCTTCCTGTTTATGCATCATAATCACTCAGGAATTGATACAATTTTTTTATAAATAATAATTCAGAACCCCAATTCTAAAAAAGTTGGGACGCTGTGTAAAATGCAATGATTTGCAAATCTCATAAACCCATATTTTATTCACAATAGAAAATAGAAAACCTATCAAATGTTGAAAGTGAGACATTCTGCTATTTCATGAAAAATAGTAGCTCATTTTGAATTTGATGGAGGCAACACATCTCGAAGAAATTGGGACGGGGCAACAAAAGACTGAAAAAGTAAGTGGTGGCAAAAAGAAACAGCTGGAGGAACATTTTGCAGCTAATTAGGTTAATTAGCAAGAGGTCAGTAACGTGGCTGGGTATAAAAAGAGCATCTTAGAGAGGCAGAGTCTCTCAGAAGTAAAGATGGTCAGAGGTTCACCAATCTGCAAAAAACTGCATCTACAACTTGTGGAACAATTTCAGAATAATGTTCCTCAACATAAAAAATCTTTGAATATCTCATCATCTACAGCACATAATATCATCAAAAGATTCTGAGAATCTGGAGAAATCTTTCCCGGGGGGGGGTAAACATTAACATTATACAAAGATATTGTCTGTTTTTACCTGCATTATTATCAATCTTTAATATTGTTTTTTTGTATCAGTAAGGTGCTGCTGGAGTATGTGAATTTCCCCTTGGGATTAATAAAGTATCTATCTATCTATCTATCTATCTATCTATCTATCTATCTATCTATCTGCACAAGGAACAAGGCCGAAAAATAAATATTGGATGCGTGTGATGTTTGGGCCTTCAGGCAGCGCTGCATTGAAAATGGCATGATTCTGTCATGAAAATCACTGTATGGGCTCAAGAACACTTCCAGAAATGATTGCCTGTGAACACAGTTCACCGTGCCATACACAAATGCAAGTTAAATCTCTATCATGAAAAGAAGAAGCCATATGTGAACATGATCCAGAAAAGCTACCATCTTTTCTGGGCCAAAGTTCATTTAAAATGGGCAGAGGCAAAGTGGAAAACTTCTGTGATCAGACAAATCAAAATATGAAATTCTTTTTGAAAACATGGAGGCTGCATCCTCCAGACTAAAGAGGGGATGGACTATCTGGCTCGTTACCAGTGCTCAGTTCAAAAGTCTGCATCTCTGATGGTTTTGGGTGTATTAGTGCCTATTGAATTGGCAGCTTGCACACCTGGAAAGGCACCATCAATGCTGAAAGGTATATACAGGTTTGAGAGCAACATATGCTTCTTTCCAGATGTTGTCTTTTTCAGGGAAGGTCTTGCATATCTCAGCAAGACAATGCTAAACTGCATACTGCATCTATTACAGCATCATGGCTTCATAGTAGAAGAGTTCAGATGCTGAACTGGCCTGCCTGCAGTCCAGACCTTTCATAAATTAAAAACATTTGGCACATCATGAAATGAAAAATACGACCTAGGACTGTTGAGCAGCTGGAATCTAATATCATACAAGAATGGGACACAACATTCCTCTCCCAAAAGTCCAGCAAATGGTCTCTTCAGTTTTCAGACGTGTACAGACTGTTTTAAGAGAAGACGGGTTGCTACACAGTGGTAAATATGGCCCTGCCACAATTTTTCTGATATGTGTTGCTGCCATCAAATTCAAAATTACCTTTATTCTTTTCTTAAAATGTTATATTTTCTCAGTTTAAACATTTGATAAGTTTTCTTTGTTCTACTGTAAATAAAATATAGGTTTATGAGATTTGCAAATCCTTGCATTCTGTTTTTATTTACATTTTACACAGTGTCCCAACGGTTTTGGAATTGGGGTTGTACATACTTCTTTATGATGTCGTTGTCATCTCCAATCATGTTTCTCTTAATTTGAAGCTCAAATATGGAGACTGAACCATCGTTGGTAGCAGATTAGGACTTTATGAAATTTAGAGACCAGTGATTTCCTCACCAGTTTCTTCAGGAACACACTCTGGGAAATACTACATTTTTAAGAGGACAAGTAATTTTGTATGTTTCATATGTAAATAAACTGCAAATTAGAAAAGCATAAGAAACAGTCAAGGAGAATTCAGAATTGATCCAGAAATATAGTATATCACCAAATTAATCCCTCTATAGAAAAAGGTTGACTCTTCATTTTGAATTTAATCTTTTGACAACAAGTGAAACAAAGTATCTTATTTTTGAGTTACATCATCATTATGGACCAGGAGAAAAGGCCAATAAAATTTTAGCTCACAAAATGCATAAATAAGCAGTTTGCAATGTTGTAATAGAGATTAATAATCTAGCAGGACATAAAGTTGGGAAGCACAAAGAAATAATTACCATGATTATGAAACAAGTTAGGTTGATTGGTGATGCTTAATTGGCTGTAGTGTACTTTATGTGTAGGGGAGTGTGTGCATTCTTGTTCACCCTACAATGGACTGGGACCCTGCCCAGGAATTGTTCCTGCCTTGCTCCTTATGCTTGCTTTGATTGGCAACATCTTCCCTGGGACCCTGCTTAGGTATTGTAAATGCAGGTTTAGGAAATTAATATGTGAGGAAACACTAAGTCTTTATATTCTTCACAGTAAAAAGAAGAGAATGCTCAAGACAAATTGTTAAGTACACTAAGATCACTACTGTCTGTGCATGAGAGCTTTGCAAATTTCCAGGCTAATGGTTCCCAAAACTCTGTCCTGGGAAACCATTTCTTGTTTTAAAAGGATCTTCTAACCTAATTAAATAAGCTGTTATTTGCCCATCTGTGCTTTGGGATTAATGTGGAAATTTCAAAACTAAGATTGGAAAATTATTAGTTTATATAGGGATAATCTAGTTTTTGTTTATTTATTTATTTATTTATTTTATTTACTTTTTAACAATAGTTTCATCATGATATTCATTCTGCTTTTCCAGTTCTGGTTATTTAATCCATTATTTACCAATTAGTGGGTCTGATGCTGAGGTAGTTGCAGCCTTTCATCATGTAGTATTGTTTACCCAGGTGTCCTCTCTGCTCGTCTTTGTCATTATTAAGATACAATGAAGGGAGAAAGCCACACAGAAAATGAGCAAATTACAGGAAAAAGCAAACGAGAGTTAAGTATTTAAAGCTATTGCAAAAATTGAAATATTTTTAAATATCTTGTGTGAAAAATATCCAATTATGCCTTTATCAATACAGACAAAGAGAAGAGAAAGAATGGCAGCTAATTAAATGAGATCAATTATTATAACGGATTGTGAATCTGGTTGGAACAAAGACATACAGCCACAGTGGGTCTGAAGGATCGAGTTTGGAAACCACTGCTCAAAGCTTCTCTAAAATTAAGATGCTGTAAATTGATTGCAGAAAGAAAATGCTGCAGGATCAGACAATGCAGTGTAATTTTAAAAGAAGTTTTTAACTTGGTTGGTACCGCTAAAATTGTTACCAATTTTTAGAGAGAGAGAGAGAAAATAAAATTCTACCAAGTACATAATGCCAAGCCTCGATTACTGTCATTCTGCATCATATAGACTTTTTGACTTGAAGACCCCCATCTCTCCCTGTCTTTTGTTGGAAAAGAATCCTGTCTTCAATTTAAAAAGTCACTCCAGTGAGCTTTTCAGTTTCTTGTTTATGTGCTCACTGATAGTTCTGGAAGTAATTATTTAACAATATTTTAACAAAACAAACATTCCTTTTGCATATTTTGAGCAAGCAACTGACAATCTCATAATGATGTGAGATTTATGGTATTTCATGTTCATGGATGTTTTTCCCATCATTTGCTGTTGTAAAACACTGGTCACTGTTGACTTCTATTGTGTCATAAACTTCTTTCTATCCATTCTGCATGAAAACACAACATTACATTTTTTTTCTTGGCCACCACTACAAAAGTACATTTTGTAAGTAACATATCAAAATATAATTTTTGGTTGGAGTATTCCTTTAAGAAAATGGATGGATAGATATTAACAGAAGATATTTTTTTAACAATAATAGAAAAAGCATCAAGGGTGTGCTATACTTTAGCAAAGATATTCTCTATAATTTTCCTTATAATAGGTCAATGTCTATTATTAACCTCTGCATAGTCTCTGTTCTAGTTCTTATTCACATTTAAAAAATAGAAGGAATTAATCACTTCTTCTGTCCAATATGGAGACTTATAAGTATGGTTGTCACTAACAACAACAACTTTAAGCCCTGGAAGTACTTTAAGATAAAAATGTGGAGTTAGATTACTACCAAAAGTCTGTGCGTGAGCCCAACACATTATACAAGCGCATTTTATTTTAAACGTGGGTGTTGTACAGTATTTTACAAACGTGCGTCAAACATTTTGATTATAATTGATGTATACACTCACCTGCCATTTTATTAGGTACACCTTGCTAGTACAATACAATACAGTTTATTTTTGTATAGCCCAAAATCACACAGGAAGTGCCGCAATGGGCTTTAACAGGCCCTGCCTCTTGACAGCCCCCCAGCCTTGACTCTCTAAAAAGACAAGGAAAAGCTCCCAAAAAAACCTTGTAGGGAAAAAAATGGAAGAAATCTTGGGAAAGGCAGTTCAAAGAGAGAGACCCTTTTCCAGGTAGGTTGGGCGTGCAGTGGGTGTCAAAAGAAGGGGGTCAATACAATACAATGCAGTACACAGAACAGAACAATTCCTCAATATAGTAAGAAATAAAAAATATACATTTTAGAAGTACAGAGCAGAATTTAACAGTAGATGATATATCCCATAATAAGATTTGGATTTGTGTAGGGTATTAGAGACCTCATCCTTCAAGCTGCCTCCCCCATTTGGCCATTCCACGGCTGAAACAGTACTGGGCCAGCCAATCCGATGAAAGGACCCCTCTTTCCCACGATTCCTGCGATCCTCCATCTGGGATGACTTTTCCTTAGGCAGGCAAAACAACTTGGCAGGTGGGCCGTGGCACCAAGTGCCACATTTGAGTACCAAGAAGAAAAACAGAATAAGTGAGGGTTATTATACAATTATAACTGTCATGTTACTTATGTTTAAGTGCTAATGACTAACAACAGAGATGCAGTCTGTACAGTTAATCAGCAGCTCTAATCAGGATATGCTAAACTGAAGTAATGAGTCTTCAGCCGGGATTTAAAAGCTGAGACCAAAGGGGCATCTCTTATAGTAGCAGGCAGACCATTCCACAGTTTAGGGGCCCTGTAACTAAAAGCTCGACCTCCCACTGTTATTTTATTAATCCTTGGAATCATAAGCAGACCGGCATCTTGAGATCTTAATGTGCGCTCAGGTTTGTAAGTCATGATAAGTTCAGACAAGTAAGCCGGACCTCGACCATTTAATGCTTTATATGTTAAAAGAAGGATTTTGAAATCTGCCCTAAACTTAACCGGGAGCCAGTGTAAGGATTTAAGAACTGGAGTTATGTGTTCGTATTTTCTTGTTCTTGTAATAATTCTTGCAGCCGCATTTTGGATTAACTGGAGGCTGTATAAAGAACAGTTTGAACATCCAGTGAACACCGCATTGCAGTAGTCAATCCTACTAGAGATAAATGCATGAATTAGTTTCTCAGAATCCTGTTTATTTAAAAAGCGCCTTAATTTCCTAACATTTTTAAGATGGAAGAAACATGTTTTGGACAACTTTGTAATATGCGCTTTAAATGACATGCTAGAGTCAAAGATAGCTCCTAGATTGCGGGCTGATTCAGTAAAATTAATTGGGATTCCAACGGAGTTAAATGATGACAAAATATTGTTATGATCAGCATCATTCCCTCCAACAATTAACATCTCTGTTTTATCTGTATTTAAAGACAAGTAGTTCTCATTCATCCACTCCTTTAATTCGCTAACACAACTAATTAAAGACAACATTGGAGAAACTTCATTTGATTTAAATGAAAGGTATAACTGGGTGTCATCTGCATATGAGTGAAAATTAACATTATGTTTCCTAATGAGAGATCCCAGTGGAAGCATGTAAAGTGAAAACAGTAAAGGTCCCAGTACTGAGCCCTGCGGGACACCTTATTGAACTTCTGTGTATAATGATGGAGTACTGTCAGCACATTTCTATACATATTGGAATCGATTTGATAAGTAAGAACTAAACCAAGCGAGAACGGTGCCTGTAAGCCCAACATCATTTTCTAGCCTGTGCAGTAAAATAGAATGGTCGATGGTGTCAAACGCTGCACTTAAGTCCAACAACATAATTATAGTGGAGTTTTCTTCATCAGAGGATATCAGAATGTCGTTTACAACCTGTGTTAGTGCCGTTTCTGTACTATGACCAGTGCGAAAACCAGACTGGAATTTCTCAAATAAATTGTAATGCGTAAGGTGTGTCTGAAGCTGACTGGCGACTACTTTTTCTAGTATTTTAGAGAGAAACGGTAAATTTGAAATAGGCCTATAATTATTTAGTATACAGTATGTGGGTCAAAGTCTGACTTTTTAAGTAATGGTTTAATGACTGACACTTTTAGTGTATCAGGTACTGTGCCATGCAATAATGAACTATTGATAATGTTTAGGATAGGTGCTGCAAGAACATCCATTGCACTTTTAACTAGTTTTGTTGGCACTGGATCTAGGGAACAAGTAGTGGGCTTCATTTTAGAAATTAAACTTAAGACTTCCTGCTCAGTTACAGGATTAAAATTACTAAAGTGCTGAGTGCAATGTGAGACAGGGTCTGCTAAGCTAGTATTTGGTTTGTACTGTGATGCAGAGATCTGGGATCTTATATTTTTAATTTTCTCATTGAAGAAGTTCATAAAGTATGTACTGCTAATATCTGTTGGTATTTTGCACTGTTGATCTGAATTTCCATTTGTTAATTTAGCCACTGTTCTAAACAGTACCCGAGGATTTTTATTATTGCTATCTATTAATGTAGAATAATATTCTGACCGAGCTTTAAAGAGGGCTTTTTTATATTTATTAACACTCTCTGTCCATGCAATTTGAAAGACATGTAGCTTTGATGTTCTCCATCTGCGCTCCAGTTTTCGACACTCTTAAGAGCTCGAGTGTTTTCATTAAACCAGGGAGAGTTTCTATGTGCTTTGATCACTTTTGTTTTAAGGGGAGCCACTGTGTCCAAAGCATCTCTCAAGGTCATATTATAATGTGATGTTAGCTGATCTATATTGTTTTCCATGTTTACATTTGATGTTAACTGATCTAAATGGTTTTCCACAATTACACTCGACTTACTCAAAGTATCTATAAATTTTGAAGCAGAATTACAATCTAGATGTCGCACTGTCTTTGTTTTAATCTGTGAGTGCGCTAGCAAGGGCAGGACTAAATCAAATGTAATTAAGTAGTGATTGGAAATAACTTCATTTAATGGAGTAATAATTAAATTTTGAATTTCAACTTTGTAAGTTATAATTAAATCTAATGTGTGGTTATGATTATGAGTTGGACCTTTGACATTCTGACAAAATCCTACTGAATTTAACAAATAAGTAAAACATTTGCTAAAAGTGTCAGTTTCCACATCAAATTGTACATTAAAATCTCCCATCAGTACTACGTGATCATAATTTATAGCCAAGTCAGATAAAAGGTTGCTAAATTCTAGTACTGTGTGGGGACCCCCTTTTGCCTTCAGAACTGCTTTAATTCTTTGTGGCATAGATTCAACAAGGTGCTGAAAACATTCCTCAGAGATTTTGGTCCATATTGACATAATAGCATCATGCAGTTGATGCAGATTTGTTAGCTGCACATCAATGATGTGAATCCAACATTCTTCCACATCCCAAAGGTGCTCTATTGGATTGAGATCTGGTGACAGTGGAGGCCATTTGAGTACAGTGAACTCATTGTCATGTTCAAGAAACCAGTTTCAGATGATTTGAGCTTTGTGACATGGCACGTTATCCTGCTGGAAGTCGCCATCAAAAGATATATACACTGTGTTCATAGAAAGATGGACATGATCAGCAACAATACTAAGGTAGACAATGGTATTTAGATGTTCAGTTGGTACTAAGGGGACCAAAGTATGCCAAGAAAATACCTCCCACACCATTACACTACCACCACCTGCCTGAACCATTGATACAAGACAGGATGTATCCATGTTTTTGTGTTGTTAATGCCAAATTTTGACCGTACAATCTGAATGTCACAGTAGTAATTGAGACTCGTCAGACCATGCAAAATTTTTCCAATTTTGGTAAGCCAGTGTGAATTGTAGCCTCATTTGCTTGTACTTAACTGACAAGAGTGGCTCCTGGTGTGTCTCCTGCTGCTGTAGCCCTCTAATTCAAGTTTTGAGGTGTTGTGCATTCAGAGATGCTCTTCTGCATACCTCAGTTGTAAGGAGTGCTTATTTAAGTTACTGTTGCCTTTCTATCAGCTCAAAACAGTCTAGCCATTCTCCTCTGACCTTCGACATCAACAAGGCATTTCTGCCCAGAGAACTGGTGCGTGCTGAATATATTACCTTTTTTAACCTTTCTTGGTAAACCCTAGAGATGGTTGTGCATGAAAATCCCAGTAGTTTTCTGAAATACTCAGACCAGCCCATCTGGCACCAACAAACATGCTATGTTCAAAGTCACTTAAATCACCTTTCTTCCCCCATTCTAATGTTTGGTTTGAACTTGAGCAGGTTGTCTTGGCAATGTCTACGTACCTAAATGCACTGAGTTGCTGCCATGTGTTTGGATGGTTAAGTATTTGTGTTAACAAGCAGTTGAACAGGTGTACCTAATAACGTGGCTGGCTATTGTATTTTTCCAAGTGCATTTATAGCATGTTTTGCAAGTGCACATAGCATATTTTGACCTTGAATTTGTACATTTTTTTTTCCAAATGTCTTTGACGTAATTTTTCGTATGTTGTTGTGGTGCACTTCCAAAATATTCTGAGCATGAAAGCAAAGAGGCAATTGTGGAACTTCATTCCTCTAATTGATGGCAATAGTCATTGGTAACTAGGCTCACTTCCTTTAATGCCCCCAAATGGGAACACCTCTAATTTACTCAGTGGCTCAAGAGCTTTGCAAACGTATTGAATTAGGGACGTTTGAAATGCAATATTTTGCTTAAAAGCTAAAGAAGTCTGTCCATACAGTTTTTGAACTTACAAATGGCAAAAATGCTTCTTAGGGTATGGGTTTCCATCCCCACAGCAAGGCAAAAAAGTGACCCAGGAAGGAGTGCTTGGTCAGTATTTAGAAGTGTTAGCAACATTTATGCATTTTATTGCTGTACATAGTATAGGTTTTGCCTAAACTGTACAAAAACAAATAAATATATTTTAAGAATGTAGCTGTTGTAAAGAGAGGATATTTTTATGCATTTGAGCCTAATGGTTACATTGATATGCAACTTCCCTTTTTTTCCCAGTTTCAGTGAATGTGTGTGTGAGTGCATTAATGTATCCAGGTGTGGCCTGGCACCCCATTAAGAATAGGTTCCTGCCTTGAGCAGATGCAGCTCTACAACTGCTACAACAGATCTTACCTTCCTACAATCTTTCATTTGTATAAGTGGATTAAGCAAAATAACTAACTGTTTGTCAAATACTTGTACACTAACTTTTAATTTTAAATACACATTATAAGTACCATATAATGTCCCAAAGTACATTAATGTTGCATCCAAGTATTGTATTGAGAAACAGATTCTAAGAACAAAAATAATATTGATTCTACTGGTTCCTACAGAGTCAAAGTTTCAGTGGACATTTGATTTTGGATCGTGCTCACAGTCCTCAGAAGCGATCTTCCATTGAGTTTCAAATCTTTCCATATTATCGCTGATCTGAGCACTTAATGACTCCCCAAATTCAACCCTGCAATATTCCCCCCAGATTTAGCCAGTTGTTCCATTTTGGCTGGCTCACCTATATGTTGATTTCTGTCTATCCTCCTTTCTTTGTATTTATTATTCAAAAAGAAAGGTATTGAAACAGGACTACTGGGTTTTAGAATTTACAACCTATGCCCTATAGCTACATATGGCCAATTACACCCAAACTAAAGTGATACGGTATAGTAAGGACACTGACAAGCACTGTAGGACAATCTGCATATTAATGTGCATTAAACATTGTAAACCTTTAAATTTAAGATACTACTGAACAATATGGCTTTGTAGGCCAGTATCTTTATTTTCATCTACTCTGTGACATATACTTGTTGACCACCTTATTGGATACACATGAACTTTAATGAAAATAGCCTTCTCCTTCAAATACTCAATCATGTGATTGCAAGTCTTCCTCATTAATAATCGATATTTTCCAAAAAAAAGTGGTATCTTACTCAGTGTTTAATGAGAACTGCCCCACTTGCTATTGTAGCACCGTGGAACAAATTAGTTTCCTAGCATAAGTGCCCCTGCCCTTTTAACATGACATTATATGATGAAGTGCATTTTAAACAAAAAGCTATTATTTCCTGGCACAGAGGAAAACTTATACAAAGGCAATCCCTTTGATAAGAGCATTGTTGGTTTTTGGACTTCATGAACTGTGTGTAGGATTCACAAGATGGCCACGCTGAGTTCATGGACACACTGTGCTGTGGCCAGCCAACAGTAGCATGCAATCCAGTGTTGTTTTAACATGTTGGTGAAGACATCTAAAAGAACCAACACATACAGTACTGTAATGGTCAGTATACGTAGAAATTGATATGTCAGTATCCAAGGAATGTGTGAGAATGGTATTGATGAATTATAATATTCAAAAATATGTGTACATTGGGTTCCATAAACATTAGTCGCAAAACTGAGCAGAAAAAGGTATGTTCCAATATTCTTGCCCATTATAATAATGAGGGTGAAAGCGTTTTGTCACAGATTGAAACAAGTGGTGAAACAAGGATCAGTCACTTTGAACCTGAGACCAAAAAACAATGTAATGGCATCATCTAACTTTTCTTAAGTTCACCTCTTCAGCAGGGATGCGTTTGTTTGGATGAAGAAGGGATGGTATTTGGTAGATATTATTTCATATGGTCAATCCATTAGCTCCAACCATACTCTTAAAAGTTGCAGAAGTATTTAAGGAGTTTTATCTCACACAAATTTTGCTAAAATTCTGCTTAAACACAACAAACGCAACCACACACAAGGTTGAAATTGTAGGATACCATGTTGACTTTTATACCCTATCAAGACAACAGCACAGCTGTTGGTCTCCCAAGTTTCTGCCTCTTTTGTTGCCCTAAAAATGTCATCCATTGGAAAGGTTAGGGAATAATGATGAGGTTATTAAACAAGTTGCTGCAAGTGCAGAATTCAAATAGATACAAGAAGGGGTTACATGTTGGTTTTCCCCACTGGCTATTTAGTTATCTTATAAGTGTGTTCAATCAATTTTATAATAAATTTTGCAGTTAATAAACTTGTTGCAGAACATTTTGGGCAAACCTTTGCAGCATGCAGATATTCTTCCAGAAATGTAGATATTGTTTAATCGAAAATTAGAATGGTCAAGACATGACAGAACTGGTGGTTGTAGCATCTCAGAAAAGGCTTCCCTCCTTTGATTTTCATACATAGTTTGTAGAAGCTGGTGTAATAAAAAAAAATCCAATGATCAACAGCTCTGTGAACAAAAGCATATTTTAAAAGTGTGTAGCCAAAGGAGAATGGCCAGACTCATTCAAGAGCATAGTTCTTTACAACAGTATTGTGCACAGTAGGGCATCTCTTAACGTACAGTGCATCAATGCATGAAACAGATGAGTTACTACAGCAGAAGATCACACCATTGATCTACTACAGTCAGCAAAATAAATGGGAAGATGTGCTATATTGAGCACATAGTCATGGATTGGACCTTAGAAAAATGCGACCTAGTCTTACTAATCTCAATTTCTGTTACAAAGTTCACATGTAATTGTCAAAATTTGGTGTAAAAAGCATAGTATCATGAATCCTTCCTGCCTTGTGTTAATGTTACAGAAATATGGTGGTAGTATATGGATTCTGAAAGTGTTTTCTTGGCGCACACATGTCTGTTAATATCATTTGAACCTCTTTTTAAAGCCAAAGCATACCTAAGCATTGCTGCTGACCATGTGAACCCCTTTATGATGCTGTTGAGTTAGCATGGACAAAAATATTCCTATAAGAGTGTGTTTTGCACCTTGTTGAAGCCTTCAGACTGTTGTGAAGATGAAAGGGTACAAGATAAACTTGTCATTGATGGTATTGTGTTTGTCCCTGTCACAATACTAGAAAAGCAGGCTAGCCCACTATGATTCATTAGAATGAAATGGTTATTAGTATATGCAAGGAAATGCTTGAGAGAAAAAAATGCCTGTCGTTCTTTTATGCTTGCAATACCTTTTAGAATCGCATGACTCATTAGTCCAATTTTTCTGAGGAAAAGTATGAATTTAGGGATACAGTTAATTTTTTTCTTTGAAATTTCTGAAGTAATTACTGGGTACAGCTTAGAGATTTTCTTCATATTCACAATTTGTTAGTGGAAATTATTTTTTAGGTTAATTTTATTGTAATAATGAGTGGTCATCAAAAGTATCATAATATCGGGTAAAATGTAGCATTTCTCTGAGAAAACATATTTCTTTTTTCTTAATGTCAAAAATGCTTTTTTTTCTTCAAGGTTACCAATTATATTATTCTGCTCTATTATATTTTGAAAGAGGCAAAAAACATTAAAATGTGAAGGTCAGTTTTTTAAATTAGGCTGCATTATTTAATCAACCAATCCAAAAAGGATTGTACAACTGAAGTATCAGATTTTTTCATACTGAGTACCTGACTTTGTTCTCTTAGAATTGTTCACAAAGGAGAAAGCATTGCTGAATTCTATAATGTCTCAGACATACTTAAGTCTGAGTAGGCGTTTGTGTGGGTATGCTGTCACATGCAATTGTCTTTATGCTTATAGACAAATGGCTTGTTGAAGGGTAGCAGTATCTGGGCAGACAGAGATACATTAGCTAAGCAGCTGGTTTTATTTGTTACATTTATTTGTTATCACACTCTCAGCAAGTACTAAACATTTTAATTAAATGAAAGTTTTTTGAGATTAACAAAGCTTCTGTGGGCACGTCTGATCTACATGTCAGCATTTATGTTAAGTGATTTGACCACTAGTGGGTGCTCTTACAGTGTTGCCAAGCTCCGAATGATGTGGAGAAGAGACCAAAGTGTGAATAGTAACTTCTAAGTTAACAAAAAAAAGAGAAAAGGACAAAATGATCCAACACCTAAGTAACAAAGGGAAAAAATACTTCCTATCTGGGGCTAGAGACAAATATTTATATCCATATCTATTATGTAGGATAGTTTGTATCCCTGTTTGTTATAGGCCTGGGTATCAGTACTGATTTCCTGATTTGATTTAAATCCAATTCACAATGCCCTGCTTCGATTCGATATCAATTTTATTTTTACTTAATTAGTGTGCACTGATATATTTGAAATGGTGGCTTTTTTTAGAAAGAGAGAGATCGATCATTTCCATAATGTGAGAAATTTCAGTAACACTTTATTTGAAGAGTGTCTACATAGTGACTTCATAACATATACATAAGCATGGAGTGACATTTAAGAAGAAATCCTTGATTAGTAATGAACAGTATTTGGAGAATGTAGAACAAAATATCATCGCTCTTTGAAAAAGTTTTTTTTGTTTTTTTTTAAAAGTACTGCACTCATTCACATATTATTGGGGGTGTCCTTGTTTTAATACAATGCAATGGCATCTACTTTATGAAACATCTATATCATCTTGTGAATATTATTATTATAACTTAATCAAATATTGCTTCTTAAATAATGAATGTTAATCAATAACCTATTCGTGCATTATGAATCTCCATGTAGGCACCCTTCAACCAAACTGTTATTTATTCCTCTATTGGACATTTAAAGTAATTTTGAATTACTCAAAATTTAAAGATAGAGTGGGAAGACTCGTGTCTTTCTGTAATTCTACAATTTGCACATATCTTCAGTTGCTCACTTGTAGCAGTCACGTTAATTAGTCTCAAATGTTTTCCTCACAGTCCTTAGACAAAAAGGAAGTATTTTAAAGAGATGATCTAGAGCTGATGTTTGTTGACCACGGCATTGAATGAATGGAATGTAAAAGAAAAAGAACCGGCCATCATGACCAATAATGGCGCTGTTATGGAGCTACTTAAAGTCATCTGCTTTGAGCATATGCTCACTTTTGTATCCCAGGCTGCTCTGAAAATTCCAACAATTGCCTGCTTGCTTTGCCCGGTAAGGCGTATTGCAAACTTTTTCTGCTGTAAAAGTACTGCTAGCCACCAACTTAAACAGAAGCAACGTTTATTGGACTTGGCAAAACACAAACTTGTGATTGATGCGGTCACACAATGGAACAGCGCATTGGAAATGCTAGAAAGGTTTTTGGAACAGCAGAGAGTGGTAGGGTCTGTTATCTTTACAGATAAAAACTGCTATAGATTATTTTTTTGGCCACAAGGCAAATTTAAACAGAAGCTTGTAGCACCCACCATCTCCAGTGTGTATTGTTTGTGTCTCTACTTGTTTGGATGTTGACAGAGATTACATTTATGAGTGACATTGGAATAAATGATTTCTCAAATTTGTAGTGTTACAGCAATAATTATTGTCTGAGTTGCACAGATTGCATATGGCTTTGCTTTTATTCAGTTGTTCTTTACTAACACACTGTTTGAATCTGTAGTAAGTCCACTTATCTGATTTAAGTTTCTAAGATGCTGATTTCAGTTAAAGAGGACACACCATTTTATGAGATAGTAAAGTGCTTTTTCGGTAGAAAGCCTTAGATGCCATCTACTGGATAAGATGCCAAAAATGAAGACAAGCAAAAATGTACATATAGTAAGTAAGCAGGATAGAGATTCATGAGATCAATCTTGAGACCTTAGGAATCGATATTGAATCATTTAAACGAAAAATAACGATTAATTGGAAAATCTATATTTTTACCCGGGAGGCACGATGGCACAGTGGTCACTTCCCGGGTCCTCCCTGCGTGGAGTTTGCATGTTCTCACCTGTGTCTGCGTGGTTTTCCTCCCACAGTCCAAAGACATGCCGGTTAAGTGTATTGGCAATTCTAAATTGTCCCTAGTGTGTGCTTGGTGTGTGTGTGTGTGTGTGTGTGTGTGCGCCCTGCGGTGGCCCTGCCCAGGGTTTGTTTCCTGACATGCACCCTGTGTTGGCTGGGATTGGCTCCAGCAGACTCTCGTGACCCTGTAGTTAGGATATAACAGGTTGGATGATGGATGGATGGATGCGATGGATATTTTTACCCAAGCCTAGTTTGCCAGGTAGGGTGGCTTGCCCACTGACTTACCTTTCCACAGCAATCAAAAATCCTCCTTATTTCTCTCTCTTTATCCCCCTCTCACTTATTTCCTCTTATACACATCTGGATTTTTACTCTCAATGACTATAATGATACGTAAGACCGTTACTTAAACTTTCCAGGTGGTGACACTATATTTGCTCCATTGACTCCAGCCGAGTATATTATTTGTTACCAAAAGACATCGAGAAGGTTTGGGGCAGCCACCCATTTAATCGATTACGGCTGCAAAAAGTATCGAAAAACATAGACATGTTCATTCAACTGAGTCCAAAACAGAACTGATATCCAGGTAGCAAGATGGCAGCTTTAAAGACCAGTAGCGGAAGTGGTGTCATCCCGACCGGAACCAGAAGTGACGTCAGTGGCTGCCCCAGAGCCGGGTGGGATTTCCCTAGAATGGTCTGCAAAAGATCGAGAGGGAAAATTACTGTACTCTCCTCGGTCTGGCATGGAACTACCTGTATTTAAGCCCTTTAGCTGTCTCCTAAACACATGTGTGTGACAGGGCCCCCCCCCTTAGCCCAGACCCGTCGGTCGTGAACGCGGGAGAGAGCATCGGCATTGGCGTGTAGAGAACCCTTCCGATGAATGAGCAAAAACTTATAATGTTGCAGATCGAGGAACCACCTCGTGACTCGTGGGTTAGACTCCTTGTGCAGGGCCACTAAAGGGGCATGGTCCGTGACTAGAGTAAACTCCCGACCCAAGAGGTAGTATCTCAACTGTGTGATCGCCCACTTAATCGCAAGAGCCTCCCTCTCCACTGCCGCATATCTGGTCTCCCGATCCAACAGTTTCCGGCTCAGAAACATGATGGGGTGTTCAGCACCATCGACACACTGGCTTAGCACTGCCCCTAGGCCTGTGTCCGAAGCGTCCGTCTGGAGGATAAAAGGCCATGAAAAATCAGGCGCCTTTAAAACAGGTGCCAACTTCAGGGCCCTTTTTAAGTCACTGAAGGCTGCCTCAGTCATATCAGTCCATACCACAGTGTTAGGAGCCCTCTTCTTTGTTAAATTAGTCAAGGGCACGGTTCTTTCCGAAACCCGAGACGCACTCCCCACCCGAAAACTCAGCCCAGGTACTCTCCCACCTGGACATGATTCAGGTCCGGTCCCGTTCTCTTCAGGGATTCCTCCATCCTGCCGACTACGCCACTGTCAGAAAAACGACCAAAAGACATCGAGAAGGTTTGGGGCAGCCACCCATTTAATCGATTACGGCTGCAAAAAGTATCGAAAAACATAGACATGTTCATTCAACCGAGTCCAAAACAGAACTGATCTCCAGGGAGCAAGATGGCAGCTTTAAAGGCCAGTAGCGGAAGTGATGTCATCCCGACCGGAACCAGAAGTGACGTCAGTGGCTGCCCCAGAGCCGGGTGGGATTTCCCTAGAATGGTCTGCAAAAGATCGAGAGGGAAAATTACTGCACTCCGCCCCCCCCCCCGGTCTGGCATGGAACTACCTGTATTTAAGCCCTTTAGCTGTCTCCTAAACACACGTGTATGACAAGGGTAAGTACAGTTCAGTACATTCACTTTTGGAACCATGTGTTCTTTAGTGGTCAATGATATGATTGATATGATATGCCAAGCCCCAGTATCCTGAGGTGATATAACATGCATTTATCTTCCCACCCCTCTCTGTCATGCTAATGCTGGGGCCTGCGCCTGATGTTCTTCTGGGACACTCTATATACATGACAAAGCTTATCAACCCTCGATGTGGAACCTTCCTTTTAGTACTAGCATGGTAATATCTGTCTTCCTTCCCTCAAATTCCCTCAAGCTAGTGTTAAGCACAGTGCCTAACAGGTCTTAAGTCTGGGTTCAAATTCTGGCTTAGGCTTAGTTGAAGTCTTTAGTTCTTGTTTGTATTTTTCCCCCAGGTAATCTGGTTTTCTACCTCATCTTAGGTTAAATCATTACTCAACTTTGTGAGTGAAAATTAACTGTTGTCCCAGAGAAAACTTTTTTTTTTTTATAGCTTCCTCAAATAAACAGGTAGTAACTAGCTAGTTTAATATGTGGCCTTTTGCTCTATAGCTGACTGTGGCTTTCCCAGTTTGTAAGCAAAATGACACCTTTTATTGACTAATTTTTTATCCAATAAAAGGTGTCATTTTGCTTGACTTTTCACTACATTCATAATGGCTAACATGATACACCCTAGTACACCAGTTTGTAAGGAAAAAATAGCATTATAGGTTTTGACAATCCATAGTGGTTTGTCTAGTTCCTCCACACAAAGTGTATTGACCTGTTGCTATTCTGTTTTATCAAGAAATTACTTATGTTCATTTTTTAAGCAATTAGATTCAACCATAACCTCATTTATTTGGAACTCAAAACATTCACGTATCCGAAGAGTGACCCTACAAAGACGTCAGGCAGAAGGTGGAATGGCTCTATCTAATTTTCAGTTTTATTACTGGGCACATACAAGCCATAAAAACCTGGACACAAATAAATGAACATACACTGGCCTGGTCCGCAATAGAAGTAAAATCCTGCAGCACTTCTTTATATTCCCTGCTCTGCGCTCCAATAAATGCAAGTTATCGCAAATATACTAATAACCCAATTGTGCTTCACTCACTCAGAACATGGAACCAATTTAGAAAGCAATTTAAGATGCAAAATCTTTTATATGTGGCACCCCTGCAGGAGAAGCACCTCTTTCAACCATCGCAAACATACCTAGTTTTTAATATCTGGAAAAGATTTGGGATTAAATTGCTCAGAGATCTTTATATAAACAATATCTTTGCATCCTTTGAACAATTACATTCCAAATTTAACCTTCCAGCTACACATTTCTTTCACTATCTTCAAATTAGAAACTTTGTCAAACAGAACCTGCCCGATTTTCCTCATCTCGTACCCTCCACCATGCTGGAAAAAATACTGCTCAATTTCAAGGACTTAGACACCATTTCTGCAATATATAAAATTTTATTAGAGTCCCTTCCTTTTAAAGATCCAAGAGGACAATGGGAAAAAGATCTCTTAATTAATAGATCAGAAAAGGAGTGGAAGGTAGCAATGCCGAGAATTCACTCGAGCTCCATATGCGCAAAGCATAGAATTATTCAACTCAAAATGATATATCGAGCTCATCTGTCTCGCTTAAAACTGTCCAAAATATTTCCAGGGCAAGATCCAACCTGCAAATGCTGCAACCAAGCTCCTGCCACATTGGGTCACATGTTTTGGGCCTGCACCAAATTAACATCATTTTGGACCAAAAAAAGTGCCTATCAGACAGCCTTGGTGTCACAATCCCTCCTAACCCACTAATAGCTGTGTTTGGTGTTCTTCCAGATGGATTTGAAGTGGAGAAGGACAAGCAAACTGTGATTGCATACACTACACTTTTGGCACGCAGACTGATTTTGTTAAATTGAAGAATCCTAACTCTCCTCTAATAAGTCAGTGGGAAACCGATGTTTTATATTATTTGAAATTGGAAAAAATCTAATTCTCAGTTAGGGAATCTGTACAGAATTTTTTCAAAACCTGGCAGGACTTAATCAATAATATTTTAGAATAAGAAGAAATAATTATTTCCAAATTTCTTTTCCTTCTCAATTTATCTTTTTTTGCCCTATTAAACTCAATAATTTAGGCATGTTTACAAGCCTTAAGTATTACTCCTTTGGCCATGCTCTCCTTCTCAGGGGTGGGGTTTGATTTGTTTCCAATCCTATTTTTCGTAAAAATTGATCTATATGTAAGGAAAGATTACAATAAAATTAATAAATAAATAAAAAAGAAATTACTTACGTTCTGTAAGTATTTTACTTATTTCTTAATGTTCAGTAACATTAGTTACAGCTTTGTTGTTAATTTCTACAACAATACTCTGAACCTCTTTTTCATGTATTTGGTGAGCTAAAATCTTGCTAGTCTTTTCTACACGATTATACTAAGGAAAATGTGACTTAAACATGAGTTACACAGTTTGGCTTGTGGTTGAAAGATTTCTTTTGTGTAAAATATATACTTAGGCAAAACTAGATATTCAGTCGTCTAAATCTCAGAAATTAGTTCAGATATCCTTATAGTTTGTAATTAATTTTTATGGTAAATGTATTGAATGATTTATTCCCAGAGTAATCCTGTGGATATGTCTGGCCAAGCATTAGTCTTTGTGAAAACATTCAAATAGTTAATTCTTGTAACAATAACTTTATATGCTTGTATTAATGGATTTAATCACCAGCTGCAAGCTGCATGTGTGCAATTTAGAGATATAGTGTAGATTAAAAAATAAGATGCACATGGTCTGAAATAAAAGTAAAAGAAGACAAAGTTGTTATTCATAAAAATGGTTTTGTGAAAAGCTGTGATGTACTGGTGTAGAAACAAAAAAGTAAAATGCGTAGAGATACCTCCATGGTGTTAGAGATTAAGATCCCTAATAAAATATGAAATTATTGTGGTTTTAGATATTATAGTATTTCAGCGCAAAATTTTTATCAAAAAAAATTTCCTTTGTCTTCTTACTTTAATTAGAGTGAAAAATTTGGCCAGCCCCATCCTTTTTCAATGTAGTAACCATTAATATTTAAATGAGTCTCATACAAAAGTTCAGTATAGGGCATAAAACTAATATGTCTTTTAACATGTTTTATTTTCATCAAAACCCTACCCTACAACTTCACAATCCCACCACCAAAGTTGCAAAATTGCAAGTAGAATATATAAGTTGTTTTCTCTCCCTGTCTGCCCAAAACCCCCATCTTCACCAGGACTGACTTCACAAACAAGGCCAAGGTTAAATATTGTAGCATCTGAGAAGCACACAGTTTCTGTACAAAGTGGCAATCAGTAAAATGCTAGAAGAAACCATACGTACCAATTATCAAAACAATCAAATGATTGAATGAAAGATAGAAAAATAATAAAGAAAACTAATTAATCCAGTAAATAAATGAACAAAATAAAAACATCAGAATAATATTTTGTTACACAGAGTTAAGCTAAAATATTATACTCCTAAACATTGGTATTTGCTTAATACTTAAACTAAAATGCACTTCATTCATCTATTCAAAAATGCATCCCTTATTAAAAATGAAATTGAATATGATACATACTGCAGCTAAATACAATGATAATAAACAACTCACTCACAGAACAGTATAAAAATAGGGTAAAATAATTAGCAGGCAAATAGATATTTAAAATAGATTTAATAGATTAAATTTGTAACGGCCGACCCCTTACCCAGCCGGCAGCTACACCTCCAAGACCTGTGGCCTGCATAATTTACTGAGTATGAATCCAACTATCAAGCCGTACCTCTAACAAATTACACTTTTCCCCACAATCGACGGTGTAAATATAAACACACAAAAGCGGGTATGTAAAATTATACTGATTAAATGTATTAAATGAAACAACAAGACAAATGCAAAAATAGAAAGAAACATAAATATAAATATCCCTCCACCACATCAACAACGCCACACCACCATATATAAATACAACAAAACCCTCCCTTGCCCCTGTAACATATAACACACAACACGAATAACAAAAAATGATGATATACGGAATGATCGTGAACTTGAGTCCAGTTATAAAAACTGTCCTGAATACGGTTGACTGAACTAGCAATAAATGAGTCGTTTGATTTTCCTGGAACAAAATGGAGCAGCCTCACTGTGAATCCTCGGTGCGTGGTGGATGATGAAGTCCGACCCCGGGGTCTCTCGTGATGAGGGTATTGAAATAAATCCAGCGGATTGAAAAACAAACTGGATGAAAATGCTCAATGTGGAATACAGCAGGTACAGATGGCTTGTGGTCGTGGAAAAATGGTCTCCTCTCTCCTTCCTTTCTCTCCTCTTTTTCCTTTCGGCTATTCCCTCCTGATTGCTTAAATAGTCTTGTGACGGCTGTAATTGATTAATTGTGAACAGGTGTTTTCCAGGTTTGAGGCTGTGGTCTTCTTCCCATTTACTGATACACACAGACAGCAAACGGGACAATGGAAATGAGACGCACTCAGTACTAACATTTGACAACACTATGCAGCCCCGCTACAAATTAAGGACACTTAAAGGCTTGCAAGGCTTAAGCAGTGCTGTTTTCTTTTCGTATTATTATTTAAGAGTATTAGTGTGCATTACCACTGTGTCAGTGATGGTACCATTAAAGTTCATAGTGTTTATTAGTTTATTAAGCTTGCAGGAGTAAATGTATTTAGATGCTCATGTTTGTCTCCCATAGAGGTGGCTGGGGGAAGCAAAATCTTGCAATCTCTACCATTTGGCTGCCAGTTCAGCCTTTTTTTCAAGGCTAATATACAAGATCCATGAGTTTTAACAACAAACAGTTTTGCTGTTTGATTTTTCTGCCCTTTTCTGTGAATCCACAGGGGGCTTAGAATATATGTTCTAATACTTTTCAATCCTATAGACAACAAAAACCTTTTCTTGCAGAGACTTTAAGGAAGTTCACTTGATTATAGCTTGTTGTACCTCTAGACTCCATGTGTAGAAGACCATAACTTTTATAGTAACATTCAAAGTTAGCCAGCTTTCTGTTGAACAGAACTGACTTTCTTCAGAGCTGATTGTTAACAAACAACATTCAGGTATGAATTTATTAGAGAGGGAGCAAATAACTACAAACTGCATACTTGATAAACTGATTTGGTGTTTTCTTTTACTCAGATATTCATATAGAACCTTGACACTTAGACAAAATGTTATTTTTCAAATCTAATATATTGATTTGAAGAACTGTTGTGTAGTTTTGTTTGTTTGTTTTTCCCCCAATGTGACTGCATTATTTTACAAGAAGTATATTTTTTACAAATATACTACTTGCATTATCCATGAAAGTGCTTTTCTCTTTTTTTCATCTGTTTGTGCAGGTTGATTGTAGTTTGTTCAAGTATATCACAGAGCATAGTTAAATGCATGCTTAGTAGTTAGTAGTTAATACATTTTGCCAGTATAGGTTCCTTAGAAAATATATACAGGTAGTAGTATTTTCAACAATATGAAGACTTAAAGCTACAGTGATATAAAAAGTCTACATACCCCTGCCAAAATCACAGATTTTGTGTAATAAATAAATGAAACCAAGGTAAATACTACCAGAACTTATTCCACCTTTATTGCAAAGTTGCAATGTATACTATGAAGGTGAAAATAAATCAGAAACTGTTTAGTGAAAAAAAGAAAAAAAATCATACAAAAAGCTGGTTGCACAACCTATAATAATCAAAGATGTGGCTGGATTCAAAATCAACCAATCTCAATAAGTCTCATCCCAGATAGTAGTTTTGTATATGCCTGACATCAATTAAGGTGGCTCTGATTAGGCTCAGATAAAGTCTGGCTGCTCTTGTAGGATTATTCTGAAATCCTGTTGGTTGCAACATACAGTAATCCCTCCTCCATCGTGGGGGTTGAGTTCCAGAACCCCCCGCGAAAGGTGAAAATCCGCGAAGTAAAAACCATATGTTTATATGGTTATTTTTATATTGTCATGCTTGGGTCACAGATTTGCACAGAAACACAGGAGGTTGTAGAGAGACAGGAACTTTATTCAAACACTGCAAACAAACATTTGTCACTTTTTCAAAAGTTTAAACTGTGCTCCATGACAAGACAGAGATGACAGTTCCGTCTCACAATTAAAAGAATGCAAACGTATCTTCCTCTTCAAAGGAGTGCGCATCAGGAGCACAGAATGTCAGAAAGAGAGAGAAAAGCAAACAAATCAATAGGGCTGTTTGGCTTTTAAGTATGCGAAGCACCGCGGCACAAAGCTGTTGAAGGCGGCAGCTCACACCCCCTCCCAGTCAGGAGCAGAGAAAGAGAGAGAGAGAGAGAGAGACAGATAAAAACAAACAATCAAAAATCAATACGTGCCCTTCGAGCTTTTAAGTATGCGAAGCACCGTGCAGCATGTCGCTTCACGAAGCAGCTGCACAGAAGGGAGCAACATGAAGATAATCTTTCAGCATTTTTAGACGAGCGTCCGTATCGTTAGGTGTGCGAACAGCCCCCCTGCTCAATCCCCCTACGTCAGGATCAGAGAATGTCAGCGCGAGAGAGAGAGAAAAGTAAGTTGGGTAGCTTCTCAGCCATCTGCCAATAGCGTCCCTTGTATGAAATCAACTGGGAAAACCAACTGAGGAAGCATGTACCAGAAATTAAAAGACCCATTGTCCGCAGAAATCTGCGAACCAGCAAAAAATCCGCGATATATATTTAAATATGCTTACATATAAAATCTGCAATAGAGTGAAGCCGCGAAAGGCGAAGCACGATATAGCGAGGGATTACTGTACTCCAAAAGCCATGGTTGGCAAAGAGCTTTTAAAACATGAATAGGATCTCATCATTGAAAGATACCAATCAGGACGGGGGCACATAAAAATATCCAAAGTATTAAACATGCCATGGAGCATGGTGTACATACATCAACAAGTGGAGAAATATGGCTCAACAGTGACTCTACCAAGATCAGGAAGTTCCTTCAAGATTGATGAGAAGACAATGAGAAAACTAATCACTAATGTCATCATGAGGCCTTCAGCAACATTACAGGAGCCGCAGGATTTCCTGGCAAGAACTAGTTGTTCCCTACTTGTGACAACAATCACTTGTATTCTTCATTTTGTCTGGGTTGTGGGGTAGGGTAGCAAGCCGAAAGCCTTTTCTCACAAAGAAAAACATCCACACCCGGCTAACCTTTGTGTAAAAAAAAAAAGTATACCCAGTATACCACAACCATGTGGAAAAATACAGTATATTATAGTCTGAGGAGACCAATGTTGAGCTATTTGGCAATAATTCCAAAAGGTATGTTTGGTGCAAAAATAACACAGCCCATCATCAAAAGAACACTATATCCACAGTGAAGCATGGTGGAGGCAGCATCATGCTTTGGGGCTGCTTTTCTTCAGCTGGAACTGGGGCTTCAGTCAAGGTGTATGGAATCATGAATAGCTCCAAGTATCAGTCCGTTTTAACACAAACCCTTCAAGTATCTGCTAGGAAGCTGAAGATGAAGAGGAACTTCACCTTTCAGCATGACAATGACCCAAAGCATACATCAAAATGAACAAAGCAATGAACCACCTAAGGAGGACCAGTGTTGTGAAATGCAATCTGTATCAATACACAACAAAGCACCTTCTTATTTAAATGACAGCAGAGACTTAGACCAGTCAGTAATTACACTTCTTCCAAAATATGTCTAAGGCGTTCCCATTTTAGCACAGATTTCATATACAGTGGACCCTTGACTTACGAACTCAATTCGTTTGCGAGGGCTGGTTGTAACTCAAGTTGGTTGTAAGTCAAGACTATTTTTCCCATAAGAAATAATAAAAATGCCCTTAATGTGTTCTGAACCGCCCACAGCAACACTTATTTAACTTTTTTTAATAGAAAAGGGTTGTAGAATGTGCATAATTTACCAAAAACACCAATACTTTTTCTAATGTACTAACCAAAAAGTTATAAAAAGTGCCTAGCCTATCAGAAAGAACAACAACAACAACATTTATTTATATAGCACATTTTCATACTAAAAGTAGCTCAAAGTGCTTTACATAATGAAGAAAAGAAAAATAAAAGACAAAATAAGAAATTAAAATAATGCAACATTAGTTAACATAGAAAAGGAGTAAGGTCCGATGGCCAGGGTGGACAGAAAAAACAAAAAAAAAAACTCCAGAAAGCTGGAGAAAAAAATAAAATCTGTAGGGCTTCCAGACCATGAGACCGCCCAGTCCCCTCTGGGCATTCTACCTAACATAAATGAAATAGTCCATCATTTTTGGAACATCATGGTACTTAGAGTAGATGGTGGTGGCACAAGCCACCACCAAAAGGACATCGGAAAAGGAAACAGAAGAGAGAGTAGGGGTTAGTACAGATTTTAGAGCCACCATGAATAATTATTATAATGAATTGGATATACAGAGTATCAGGATTAAATTACAGTGAAGTTATGAGAAGGCCATGTTAAAGTAATGTGTTTTCAGCAGTTTTTTAAAGTGCTCCACTGTATTAGCCTGGCGAATTCCTACTGGCAGGCTATTCCAGATATTAGGTGCATAACAGCAGAAGGCCGCCTCACCACTTCTTTTAAGTTTTTCTCTTGGAATTCTAAGGAGACACTCAGTTGAGGATCTGAGGTTGCGATTTGGAATCTAAAGTGTCAGACATTCCGATATATAAGATGGGGCGAGATTATTTAAGGCTTTATAAACCATAAGCAAAATTTTAAAGTCAATCCTGAATGACACAGGTAACCAGTGTAGTGACATCAAAACTGGAGAGATGTGCTCAGATTTTTTTTTCCTAGTTAGGATTCTAGCAGCTGCGTTCTGCACTAGTTGCAAATGATTTATGTCTTTTTTGGGTAGAACAATTTCATACTGTACTCACCATTTAAGTTGGCATCTTTGGCTTGCAGGAAGGAAGGAGGAGGAGAACGAAATGGAAGGTGGTTATTGTTTGGAAGGAGTTTCCTTATACAAATCTGTTCTTTGTAAAATTGTCGAGATGGTGGATTTCGACATGCTGTACATATAAGCGAGATCAGTCACACGAACGCCACTCTCATATTTCCACACAATTTCCTTCTTCGTTTCGATTGTGATCACTTTCTTTACCTTTGTTACCTTTGCTTCCTTCCTTAGCAATTATCGAAATAAATTATATAAATCGCTGCACTGACCGAAATTACGTCCACAAACACGTGCATCTGGGCTCCGACTGACGCTTACAAATGCTCTCGGCTGTTTGTTTACAATCGCACAAGCAGATACACGTGACCGCATTCGGGTCGTAATTCAAAACCAAAATTTTGGTCGTAAAGCAAGTTGTTCGCATGTCAGGCCGGTTGTATATCAAGGGTCGACTGTACATGTAATGAGGCCAATGAACATTGAGCACTGTGAGCTAAAGAAGTTATTTTTCCAACTGCAAGAACAGTCTTGATCAGGACTCACAAAGAACTGATTTTATTGTACACAGAGGAGTAAATGCTGAGTAAATGCTCCTGTGTTTAAATCCATTAAGTGCTCAATGCATTCATAACACAATGTAATGTCTAGAGTAAAAGAACATGGTATAATATTGGAACAAAAAGAAAATAAAAAAGAAAGAGACACCAGGTAAGTTAAAAAGCATTAAGAAAAAATAAATAGTAGAGTTCCAGCCAGTTGCCTGACTCGTGGTGAAGATACATAGAAGTGAAAGCATTTAGGATCAAAGACAGCTATCACGCATGGTAGCTGGCAATAAAAATCTGTTGTACAGTAAGAAGAAGAAGAGCAGATGTGTCTCAGGTTCCCCACAAAAGGAAAGCGGGGATAATGCATATGGTTGCTTTTAAATACAAAGAGCCATTTTTCTTTAATCGGTGATGCAAAGGCAAAAAAAGTGATTCAGAAGACTATGATCTTTAAAAAATAAGGTTGTTTCTTTTTCCATCAGGTCAGGAGACCAGCTTGGCATTCCTGAGATATTTATTCTCATTTTAGCTTTTAATATATCAATGCGGTTTTCAGAAAGTAGTAAAAGCAATGTTGACTGAAGTACCATACACATCTGCATGATTAAGTGAAAAGACCCTCCAGCCTGCAGGAATTTTTTTTATGCCAGGGTCATTTTAGATTGTTGACTTAATTGGAAATCCTTGCAGAAGTAAAATCAGTTGTGCCAAAAGACTCTTCATGTTTTCTTTTCAAAACATAATGCACCTCTCTTGCATGTTTGTTTATGATTGCAATTTAATGGCTGTGCAACCTTTAGTCCTTTTTAAATTTAATGATGATATAACTGATTAGAACTGACTAAAAAACCTAAACCAAGTTTAGTCGAGCCTGTTATTTTATTTGTGCTTCGTTTTTTTCTTTTTTTTTCCAAACTATAATTTTGTGTTTAATTCATATTTTTATTTGATATTTTATGCTATTGATTTTAACTTTCAGTCAGTATTACTTACTGGGCTTTTTGTATGGTTCTGTTTCTATATATACTTGTTTATTCACTTTATGCACTTTATGGATTGGGAAAACTTTAGAAATAAAAAATATCTTTAGAATTATAGAACTACATCCTCATAATGGGCCAACTGTAGATGGAAAAAAATAAGTTTCCACCATCTTTCATTTTTTTCCCCCCACACCTATTCAACACATATTAAGTATACATCGATCAGCCACAACATTGAAACCAGTTACAGGTGAGATAGATAACATTTATTATCTCATTATAATGGCACCTATCATGGTGTGAGATATACAGTATTAAGCAGCAAGTGAGTAGTCAGTTCTTAAAGGTGATGTATTGGAAGCAGGAAAAATGGGCAAGTGTAAGGACCTGAGCAACTCTGACAAATTGTGATGGCTAGGTGACTGAGGCAGAGCATCTACAAAATGGCAGGTCTTGTGGGGAATTCCCGGTATACTGTGGTGAGTATCTACAAAAATTGGTCCAAGGAAGGAAAACCGGTAAACTGGGTCATGGGTGTGAGTGGGGTGTGTAGGCTGGCCCATTTGATCTGATCCTACACTCCAGCTACTGTAGCACAAATTGCTGAAAAACTTAATGCTGGCCATGAGAGAAAGGTGTCCGAACACACGTGGTATTGAAGCTTACTGTGTGTGGGGCTGTGCAGCTGCGTGACCAGGCAGAGTGCCCTTGCTGACCCCTCTCCACAGTCAAGAGCACCCACAAAGAGTGTATGAATATCAGAACAGGACCATGGAGCAGTGGAAGGTGGTGTCCTGTTCTGATCATGTGGAAAGTAGGGTGCATGTGTGTCATTTGCCTGTGGAAAAGATGTCAGATGGATGCACTATGGAAAGCAGGCAAGCCGGCAGAGGTAGTGTGATGTGCTGGGCAATGTAATGCTGGGAAACCTTGGGTCCTGGAATTCATTTGGATGTTACTTTGACACATACCTCCTACCTAAAGATTGTTGCAGTCCACATACTCCCCTTCATGCCAACAGTATTCCCTGATAGCAGTGACCACTTTCAGCACGTTAATGTGCCATGCCTCCCTGAAAATATTGTTCAGGAATGGCTTGAGGACCACATCAAAGAGTTCAGGGTTTTGACTTGGCCTCCAAATTCCCCAGATCTTAATCCAATCAAGCATCTATGGAATGTGCTGGAAAGACAAGTCTGGTCCATGGAGACCCCACCTCACAACTTACAGAACTTAAAGGATATGCTGTTAATGTCTTGGTGCCAGACACCACAGGACACCTTTAGAGATCTTGTGTAGTCCATGCCTCGACGGGTCAGAGCTGTTTTGGCAGCCCATACCTACACAGTGTAAGGCAGGTGCTTTTAATGTTGTGGCTGATTGGTTAATAGCACAATATTAAATCACACAGGTTTAGTTTTATAACTTGTGAACAGTGTTTGACTGTTCATAATAATAATAATGAATGTAGCCAGCATGGTTGGTATCGAGGCAGCTTTCAGATCCTTCTGACTTGGGAAATAATCTGCAAGGAATTGTTATTATTGTATAGTTGTTTACTTATGCGTTACATGGGTACAGTGCTACAGTATGTTTTTCTCCCTTCAGGTACACCTTAACAGTATGGACAGGAAAAGATGATCTTTACAGTCTGGATGACTTACTACAATACAGAAGACACTTTGACAAGGATAAAATATTTTATGATATTTCCGAGGCTCACAGGACTATTGTAAAGAAGACAACGGGGTCCTCTCAGTCTCAATCATAAAAAATCTCAGGGATTTTTATTTTAATAGTGTAATAACTCTGTGTCTCTATGCTTCAATGAAGACGTACACCTTGGAAGAAATGTATGTACTTCTGCATTGTTCTGGAAAATCATGGAATCTGTAGAATGTCTCTGTAATTTATTATGGTTCATGAATTCTTTTGTGTCTGATAATAAAGTCATAAATGTGTTTTCATGTGTTTTTTTCTGTACTGAGTGCATTGCAAAAAAATTGATAGCATAACATGAGTACAAATGCAGTACATGTAAGTTAAATTAGAAACCAAATACACATGAACACCCTGTTTTAATTAATTCCTCAGTTATTCAGTAAATAATTTTAGACCAGTCCAAAGGGAAATCCTTCTAATTTAATGTACAGTTAAAATGTACCAAAATAATTCTTCATCTGTTTAGCTTTACTGCATTGATGATTACCCCTCACACACCACCTCCAACATTTCAGTCTCTTCTGTACTTCAAGGAGCTCATTAGTGGGTTGTTAATTTTATCTCTGTTATGGTGGCACTTGTTAGGTTTTAAGCATTTTACACTTTAAATGGAGAAGGTGTGGATTTCCAGGAATCAGAGTCCATGTTTGAATGGTGAGTAACCAGTATCCATGAAGCTGTGTCTCACATTAATGGCAGGAGGGTTTAGCGTAATCTCCTTGTAGCATTCCTCTGGTAAATAGCCAAGGACAATTAGTCTGGCCATAGGCATGAAAGACTTGAGGCAAATACCTCAAGCCAAATATTAAGGCCTTACTAGCCTCCCAGTATGTTCCCCTAAATATTTCCCCATTTTGTGTCCATTTCTCTAAATAAATCATCATTGTGTATAGGCTTCTGGAGAGCAGTTTTCGTGTGAAGTCAAAGGTAGGTATGCTCTGTTGCATCCCCACGTCACATCCAGCCTCTTTAGATAAACTGTTTTTTTCTTTACACTTTACAGAAGCCAGCACCTGCTTAACTTGAGATGAAACATTTAACATTTTAGGGAAAAGAACAGTACAGCCATGGTGTAACATGTAATGGCAGGTAATAGTGACAGAACTCCCCAAAGCAATGTGCAGCCTGTACAATGTTATTGACGTACGGTCACACATTACTTGCATTGGCCGTTCCTCCGTACATTTATGTTTAACATGTTTAACTCTGCACTGCATATAAAGGCACTCAGTCATCTCATAATTTGACTGTCTAAACAAGTTTATTACAACATTTTTGATGCCTTACAGGCACTTCTAATTGTGTGTTCTTTCTTTACATTTTACAACCATGAAATACAAACAGAAGACATTGAAGGTGGGGAACATCCAAAAGAGAAGGGCTGATGGCAGTGAAAAGGTGATGCATTATAAAACTAAAATTAAGTGATGAAATGAGCTGTGCGCAAAATGAGTTTTAGTAATAGTAATGTGAAGATAACAATTCAGTTTAATGCCATTCCCCTTCTTTGCTTACACTGATACAGTAATAACTAGACCTGTGGACCTTAGTTAAAAAATTAAGAACCACTGGACCAGGGTGTAATCCAGTGAAGCATTCCCAGCTCCTCCCTGCAGATATTACAGGCTAGTGCCAACAACTTTTCTGATTAAGACTGTCACATCTACTGTTTACATGATGTTACACCGACATACTACACAAGAAGCACACTGTAACCACAGGCTGATCAAGCAAATGTTGAAATGTTATACCAAATGCCTCCTCAGTAAATACATGTCGACTCATTGTATTGTTAATGGTTTCTACCTGCCATTTACACAGACACACACACACATACAGTACATCCGGAAAGTATTCACAGCGCATCACTTTTTCCACATTTTGTTATGTTACAGCCTTATTCCAAAATGGATTAAATTCATTTTTTTCCTCAGAATTCTACACACTACACCCCATAATGACAATGTGAAAAAATTTACCACCTGTGGTAAATTCAGTTGATTGGACATGACTTGGAAAGGCACACACCTGTCTATATAAGGTCCCACAATTGACAGTTCATGTCAGAGCACAAACCAAGCATGAAGTCAAAGGAATTGTCTGTAGACCTCCGAGACAGGATTGTCTCGAGGCACAAATCTGGGGAAGGTTACAGAAAAATTTCTGCTGCTTTGAAGGTCCCAATGAGCACAGTGGCCTCCATCATCCATAAGTGGAAGAAGTTCGAAACCACCAGGACTCTTCCTAGAGCTGGCCGGCCATCTAAACTGTGCGATCGGGGGAGAAGGGCCTTAGTCAGGGAGGTGATCAAGAACCCGATGGTCGCTCTGTCAGAGCTCCAGAGGTCCTCTGTGGAGAGAGGAGAACCTTCCAGAAGGACAACCATCTCTGCAGCAATTCACCAATCAGCCTGTATGGTAGAGTGGCCAGACGGAAGCCACTCCTTAGTAAAAGGCACATGGCAGCCCGCCTGGAGTTTGCCAATAAGCACCTGAAGGACTCTCAGACCATGAGAAAGAAAATTCTCTGGTCTGATGAGACAAACATTGAGCTCTTTGGTGTGAATGCCAGGCGTCACGTTTGGAGGAAACCAGGCACCGCTCATCACCAGGCCAATACCATCCCTACAGTGAAGCATGGTGGTGGCAGCATCATGCTGTGGGGATGTTTTTCAGCGGCAGGAACTGGAAGACTAGTCAGGATAAAGGGAAAGATGACTGCAGCAATGTACAGAGACATCCTGGATGAAAACCTGCTCCAGAGCGCTCTTGACCTCAGACTGGGGTGACGGTTCATCTTTCAGCAGGACAACGACCCTAAGCACACAGCCAAGATACCAAAGGAGTGGCTTCAGGACAACTCTGTGAATGTCCTTGAGTGGCCCAGCCAGAGCCCAGACTTGAATCCGATTGAACATCTCTGGAGAGATCTTAAAATGGCTGTGCACCGACGCTTCCCATACAACCTGATGGAGCTTGAGAGGTGCTGCAAAGAGGAATGGGCGAAACTGGCCAAGGATAGGTGTGCCAAGCTTGTGGCATCATATTCAACAAGACTTGAGGCTGTAGTTGCTGCCAAAGGTGCATCGACAAAGTATTGAGCAAAGGCTGTGAATACTTATGTACATGTGATTTCTCAGTTTTTTTATTTTTAATAAATTTGCAAAAACCTCAAGTAAACTTTTTTCACATTGTTATTATGGAGTGTTGTGTGTAGAATTCTGAGGAAAAAATAATTGAATTTAATCCATTTTGGAATAAGGCTGTAACATAACAAAATGTGGAAAAAGTGATGCGCTGTGAATACTTTCTGGATGCACTGTAATATATATATATATATATATATATATATATATATATATAATATATACAGTATATTACTTCTCCTGTCCAGTTTACCCTACAACTGTTAAGTTGTAATAGGAGTTATGCGCATGACATGTTTATCTAAAGTCTAATGTGTATAGTGTGAAGAGGAAGGAGCTAGGACAGTTCCTCAGGTTGCATCAGTGCTGTTAATTATTATTTTGACGCAGTTCTATAGACTTACAAACTACAGTTACGTGCAAAAATACTCAATCCCTTTGAAAGTCATCATCATTTTGTGCATAACAAAAGATTTGTACATATATTTATCCATTCATTATTTTTAATGTGAACTCTTATGCTGTAATAATACATTTCCAAAGTCTAAATAAACCATTTTTGTAGACACTTAACTGAAGAAGGAAAACTCAAAAGTTAGTGTTTGCATAATTATTTAAATTTCTGTGCTTTGGAAACTCCAGATTTATGCAAATGACAAATTAATCATAAATAACACAAATGACCATAATTAAATATAAATAGGTACTACTTGTGAGTTCTTTATATCTCTTTGGATATAAAATGGCCTAAGGGCCATAGTTTTTTTTTTTTGAAAATCACTGCAAAAATGAAGACAGGAACATTCTGCAGATGTGAAAAATAGTCATTGAAATGCACAAGACAGGAAATGGCTACAAAAAATGCTGAAGAGTATACTGAAATACTGAAAAGTGGAAGGTTCATCACCGCACCCAGACTCTTACTAGAGCAGGTCATCCCTCAAAACTAGACTTCAGAACAAGACATTGACTGGTGAGAGAGGCTACCAAAAATCCAGCTGGGATGGATGGGGAATGGGGACGAATCACTCCTGAACAATGTGCAAAACTTACACATATTTGCCCCAAAAGAATTAGGGCTGCTATTGTAGCAAAAAGGGTTCTCGACAAATTATTAATATGTAGTTCTTAAATACTTATGTAAACATTAATGTTTGAGTTTTTTTTTCTTCAGTTAAATACCTATGGTAAATGGCTTCTTTTGACTTCAGAAATGTATTCTTATGGCATAAGAGTTCACATTAACAATTGTTAATGGATAAATATGTGAACAGATCTTTCGTCATGCAGATAGTTATGACTTCCAAGGGAACTGAATACTTTTGTGTGGTCTGTCTGCCAAATGGTCAATAATCTGGGACACTTAGGAGGACATTCTTCTGTATTGCCCTTAGTTTACCTATCAGCAGCAAGGGCTTTTTATTTATTTATTTTAAACACACATGAAAAATCCAAAAACATGCCAGCCTTCTAACGATGAGAGATGGCCCTGCTTTAATGTAGATTAATATTTAATATTTTGATACTTGTTTATAAATTGTCATTTAAGAATTGGTGAACTAAAGAAAGAAACAGCTCTCTTTGCACAAGCCATTGTAAATCCCCCAAAGGTTTTGGAATGTTAAGGCATTCCATGTACCATTCCCCAAAAAAGGGACAAGTAAACTTATTCTTTAAAACTGGCTAGCTATCTTGGAGTCTTGTAACTACAAGTTAATGCGCAACATGCAACTACACATCTACTGCTATCCAGTTTTATGGTTTTGCGATGCCACATTTTATTTGCTTTTAAATGGGACTAGTTGTAATAAAGGGCGGCACGGTGGTGCAGTGGGTAGCACTGCTGCCTCGCAGTTGGGAGACCTGGGGACCTGGGTTCGCTTCCCGGGTCCTCCCTGCATGGAGTTTGCATGTTCTCCCCATGTCTGCGTGGGTTTCCTCCGGGCGCTCTGGTTTCCTCCCACAGTCCAAAGACATGCTGGTTAGGTGGATTGGCGATTCTAAATTGGCCCTAGTGTGTGCTTGGTGTGTGGGTGTGTTTGTGTGTGTCCTGCGGTGGGTTGGCACCCTGCCCAGGATTGGTTCCTGCCTTGTGCCCTGTGTTGGCTGGGATTGGCTCCAGCAGACCCCCGTGACCCTGTGTTCAGATTTAGCGGGTTGGAAAATGGATGGATGGATAGTTGTAATAAAATTTAATATCTAAAAAAATATATATCTCTCTATTATATAAAAAAAATCTTGCAACAAGACGAGTCTTTTTGAGAGGTTTTTTTCAAGTCCCGCGAGACAAGACTTTTGACTTGACACTTTTTCAAGTCACACCCTCCTCTCAACCATATTCAGCCACGCACACGGTCCACTCACATCTCATTCGTGTGAATGCTTTTGACAGACACATATCCTGCTCTCTTTGCTCTTGTAAATGTTTATGTTTTCCTCACTTTAAGTTCCCAATTAAAGAAGACGTATTATGTCCAAATCTTATTGATGAATTTCATCCCAAAGGGATATCAACAGAAGAAATGAGCACACAGGCAATCCTAGCACCGAGAAACAATGAAGTCAAACGAATTAACGCGAAAATTGACGATCGGTTACACGGCAAATTGGTTAAATGTGTATCAGTAGACTATGCTAAAACAGTTTGTGGTGATCGTGTGAAAGATGAAAACATCAACTTATAATATCCCATAGAACAGGGGTCCTCAATCACGGTCCTGGGGCCTCATGTATAATGCCGTGCGTAGAACTCACACTATAACATGGCGTAAGCACAAAAGCGGGATTGTGCGTACGCACAGAAAAATCCAGATGTAGGAATCTGTGCACACGCATACTTTCACGTTCTTCCACTACATAAATCCCGATTTGCGTGAAAAGTAACGCACGTGCACACGCCTTCTGTCCCGCCCCAACTCCTCCCAGAATTACGCCTCTTTGAATATGCAAATCAATATAAATAGCCTTCTGTGAAAAGACAATGGGAAAAGCACGGGAGAAAATATAAGAATTTCAGCGAATACCAAGTGGAGGCAAAGGAAAAACATACTATTTGTTGGTTTAAACAGTGGTATAATCAACAAAAGGAAGTTGATCGAGTGACAGAGTGTCGGAAAAACTCGAAAGATCAAATTCACAAAGTCGCACAGTGCCTGAAATAAAAAAGAAATCACATATCAAAGTCGCCGTGAAAAGGCGAGTCGTAGCCCACCGTCTGAGTGTCATATGAAAGCGTATTAGGGTACAGACAAAAAACATAGGCACACAGTGGGGAAAAAGCACGAAATGTCAACTTTAATCTCGAAATTTCCACTTTAATCACGTAGTTTATTTTGCCATTAAAGTAGAACATCATAAACTTCATCTTAAAATCGTTTATTTTACTAGTTTCTCAAGTAGCATGTTAAATGCTTTTTTCTGTGTTTGATTTTCTATGTGCTCTATGTGTGTGAATCACTACGTGCTTCCGTTCTTTCTCTTTCTCCGACAGGACACAGAATGCATTACATTCGAGATATTACAGCTCTCTGAATAATTAAAATACTGAGATGTATACGTGATATCATTTTCATGATGATAGGAATGAAAGCATGTTATTAAACATGGGAACACGGTGGCGCAGTGATTGTTCATATCTCACGCAAGAGGCTTGCTGCACCATGTGTGACCTTCGATGAAATAATTTATTACAGAAGTACTGTCTCTTTCAAACGTACTAACCTCCAATTCCTGTTCTTACTTTTCTTTCTCCAAATACCCAATCGCCTCACAATCAGCTCTGTAATAGACGTGAAGTCATCTGTAAGCTTAGAACGCCGATTCTTCAAAACTTTTAAGAAACATTGAAATATCTTCGTAGTACGTGTTTAATTACTCTATCCGTCTATCTTTCCAGTGTCGCGTCAGCACCAGCAATAATACAGCGCAAGGCAGGAGCTATCCGTGAACTAACTAGCGCTGCGGCACCGTGTCCTCACATGTTTAATTATTAACAATGCAGATTATTTAAATGAAGTTAAAGTTTTATCTGTATACTATAAGCAACATATTTTGCTGCATTTCATCTTAAAAATGATATTGTCATCATACGCGCTTTATAAAGTAGCGCAGGTTGTGCAATATTATAACTAGTGCAAGTTTACAGTGAGGTGATTGAGTGCGTTTATAGTTCTTGGGATGAAACTGTTTCTGAAACGCAAGGTCCGTACAGGAAAGGGTTTGACGCTTTTTGCCGTGGTTGAGGTAGTGTGTACTTGAAACTGTATACCGATAATTCTCTTTCCGATCATCTGCTGCTGTGATTCACACTCAGATACAGTGATATAAATACTCCAAGTGGTGCAGTGAGAGTAATATGGAAAAAGATGATCCGCAGTGGCAACCCTTAACGGGAACAGCAAAAAGAAGAACAAGATGCAGTGAGCGTAACAACGCTAAAGCAGTTCTGGTATTTGGAATACTATGGCTATTCCCTGGCCCATTATTTTGCAGCAGGTTAATTACAATCAGATGCATTACACTAATAAACAATATGCAGTTAATTTCAGTGTATTTATAAAGCCGCGTCAGGAATGTGGAGCTAAGAAAGAAAGGATGAGCACACAGGAACAGTAGTTTGACCATTCTGTGGACCATTATATTGTTACAGGTTAATTACAATCAGATGCATTAAATTTATGAACGATATGTGGTTAATTTCAGTGTATTTGATAAAGCCGCCGCCGTGGATGTGGATCTAAGAAAGGGTAACCACACAGGAACAGTAGCACTGCTTTGACGCTGGGTGCCGCCAGTCTGCAAAACCGGGCGGATAAATTGCGTACGCCAAGGAATGAGTTACCGTGGAAATGTGCGTGGCTTTACGCCAAGTTTAGGTTTTATACATCGCGATTTGAGCGTGGAAAGGTTCGTACGCAACATTTCTGTGCGTACGCACCGTTTATACATGAGGCCCCTGGAGGGCCGCAGTGGCTGCAGGTTTTTGCTCCAACCCAATTGCTTAATAAGAAGCTCTTATTGCTCGAGTAACACTTCTGCTTCACTTTAGTTGTCTCGCTCGTTACGATTTTGAACCCTTATTGCTTGTTTTAGTCTTAAACAGCTGTATTGTCAGTTTTTAATTGCTCCTAATTAGCAATAACATGCAAATGACAAAGGAGACCAGAAGTTCTCCATTTAGCTTGTTACCATTGACACCTGTGTGCATTTATCGTGCACTATTGGGTTTAATTAAATACTTGGAAGGAAAGTGAAGAGAAAAAAGTGAAGGACTGAGAATTACTCCTCCATTTTAGCCTTCAAATCATTTGGATGATAAACTTAGAAATATGAGAATGAGCCTACATAGCAGAGTTAAAGCACTAACAAGCCATGAAGTTAAATTATTGGCAAGAGTTGCTTTCTAATTAAGCAACTGGGTTGGAACAAAAACCTGCAGCCACTGCGGCCCTCCAGGACTGTGATTGAGGACCCCTGCCATAGAATATCTGCAACTGTTAACACCGTCCGGTCTTCCACCACCCGAATTACTGTTGAAAGAAGGATGTATCCAAGAAAGGTAATGTAGTACATCTCCAGCGGATAACATTAGACACCAAAGGAGATCTTGATATGTCATTTGTATTAAAGCATTAACCGTTTCCCGTTAGAATAGATTTTGCAAAGACAATTAACAAATCACAGAGACATTCGGTTTATTTATTAGAGAGAAAGAAACGAAATTCTCTCACGGGCAGTCATACGTTGCGTTGTCACACAACTATTTTTTAATATGCTTAATTACTCACTGTAATGTAAAATAGTTAGTTCTATTATGCATATGTAACAATTCACATGAAAATAACAATCTGTTTAAATTGCACATCCGAATCCCCATACGCAAGTGGCAGAACTGCAAAGTGGCTTGCGCATAGAACAGGAGGCTAAACTCCCTAGTACTGTATATACGTGAAATTTTCTCCTGCCTTTTCTGTATTCTGTCTAATTGCCTGGTGTTATAGATGTAAAAAGGGAAAAGGGAAGTGATGAACCACAGTACCTGACACTGGGGTAAGAGTATGGGATTTGAGACATTTTGTTAAGGTCTACATAATAAAGAGTATAAAGGGGTGAATGGAGTCACCCTGGGACCCCGACATGACAAAACACCTGTACTGTACTGTACAGCAAATAGATGATTTCCTTATCTTCCCCAGCACATGCCTGAAACTCTGCTATTTTAATTTGCAGTTAACAGTTGTTAGGTACAGTACATACAAGTTAATGTTCAGTTTTTCTAACGTGAAGTGTCGATGCTATAGGTATATTGTCATTAGGTTGACTAGGATATTCTTTCATTCGGCATTGAAATTGTTTAGGAAGCCTTTTACAGCAGTGAGCCCCCCCCCCTGCCATGCTGATTGAGTAACTCCGCAAACAGCAGGAGGCTAGCAGACACCTTAAACTCATCCCATCATGACTTGTGGTCTTACTAGCATGGAAACTCCCCACCTCTCTTTTCACCTGCTTAGCAGTAGTAGACAATTTGTGACCTTGGAAGGGGGGCTAATCTATGGAGAGGCAGGATGAGGCGACCTCTTCCATGGAGTTTGCCACCTCAAATGCCACCCCAACTCCTACCCCATATAAAGTGTCTACTGTATATTACTAAAATAGACCCAAAAATTTGTATTAAAAAGTTATTTGTGTTTAAAAATAAGCACACCCTTCTGGAGGTGAGGAGGCAAGTGCCTTTTTCTGTTTGAGCTGTGAAGTATTGAACGTATGCCTGACTGGATTGTGTTATGATAGTATGGCCAATGTCATCAATATATCCTAATTCAAAAACAGTTTCTTTGAAAAATCCACGGGTTCTGTTCACCACTTGGCAAAGTTGTTAGGTACAGTTACTTAGATAGATAGATAGATAGATAGATAGATAGATAGATAGATAGATAGATAGATAGATAGATAGATAGATAGATAGATAGATAGATAGATAGATAGATAGATACTTTATTAATCCCAATAGGAAATTCAGTGTCTACCCATACAGTTTGCCATGCTCATATGAAGTACAGTTTTGGAGGTAATGAACTTTGTGAATTGTATGTGTATGGTGATAACTGTGTGTGGCTGTGAATGTGCTCTATGATGGACTGCCATTCCAGCCAGAGATATTTCCTTCCTTGTACCTGATGCTGTCAGGATTGGCTTCCCATAGCCCTAACATTGGATTATGGGGATAGATCAACAGTAAGTTATGGAAATGTGTTTTTTGATGACAATGTTGCTGTAACTTTGAGAACATAATACTTTTGTTCTGAATTATTACACTTTGGTATTTTCATAAAATGGTACAGTGGGTCATTAAATCTTTACCTTTAGGGAAATCTTAATTCTTTTAAAAGTCATAGTACAAAGCATGTTTGTCAAGAGGCAAAGTGGTTTAGCAATGAAAGGATGAATGGAGATCTTGGAATTCTTTTCCTGAGGTTTTGATCAAAGCAGCACTACAGCAGGATGCTGAATGTATGTTCTCATGATCAGTGTACATAAGGAAGATTGCCCATCTTGTGTATATAATCTAGGCCATGTGGCCTTTTCTCTTTGGCCTCTGCTTATGTTTGAATAGGCAGGATATTTGACAACACCTGCAGTGAATCCCTTGGAGATTGTGCTTTGTTTGCCTTTTGATGGATGTTACTCATTTATGCTGCCAGAAAAAATAGCTATTAGCTATTTGTGTATAGGCTTTTTTGCATCAATAAACTTTATATATGTTTTGTACAGGTTGAAACACAGATAGTGACACTGTGTAGTTTAACGCTGCACCATTTATATATATAAATATATTAAATAGCTAAAACAAAAAACCTCTCCCAGTGCAAGTGCATGTGCATGTGCTTAGAAAACCTGAAATGGACTGTAACTTTCATATTTTGTTCATAAGGTGTGCCCAGTATAGCTGGCTTTAGATCCTTCCTGTACAGGAAAAATTGGGTTTACTAAGTGTAAGATTAAATAGAGTGACATATACAAATAACCATTTTTTATCATTTTTATAATTCCCTCCAGACTGCAGTACCAGATTACATATACAGTGTGAGGGATGGCCAGAGTCCTTACCCGGCTGGGTCGCCTCCATAGGACCAGGGGAGAGAGCGTGCATAGGACACTATCTCCTCCAGAGCATTAGAAGGCAGCCATCTTGGATTGTGGCAGCACCATGTTTCCCATAGGGTATCATGGGAATTGGATTTCTGTGACTCAGCCCTGTTGGGTGTCATGGGTGCCACCAGGTGGTGCTGCGGGGACTGGGGAGTCCTACTTCATGGGGCTCCAGCCTTAATGGATGTTCTCCCAGGCCAAGCGTTTGGGGCACTTGAAGTACCTCCAGGGATTACTTAAAAGGAGCTGCCTGCCACTACTCAGGGTGTTAGAGTTGGGAGGCAGTGGGCTACACTCTTGGAGGAGGAGGAGGAAGTTTGTTTTGTGTATATTGACATGTCTTTGGAAGGGTGATCATTGGAAAGTTGCTGTGTTTGAATAAATAAATTTTATTTGAACTGGGAATTGTGTGAGGTATTACCGTATCTGTGGTTTCGGGGCTCACTGGTGGCCCCTTGTGGTTACAACAGACATACTATATGTTTTCTGTATCTGCTAAGTCATTTAAATGGTTGCAGGGGCCTCGGCTTATCCTGGCAGTTATGAGTCTGAGGTAGGAATCGTTTCTAAATAGGGCACAGCTTATCACAGGGCACACTAACACAAACACATTAACTGGGACAAAACTGGAGTACCCAGAGGAAATCTACAGTATCTACACAATCTGCAAAATCTGCACAGACAGTGACCAGGCTGCAATCTGAACTAATGTTGCTGAAGCCATGAAGCAGCATATTTAACCACATCACCACCATACTACGCAATGCCAAGTTATTTTAATTTTCCTGTTTTTATCCAGGGTTAGATGAAGGTTCAGTAGTTAGTCCTGTTTCCTCTAAGCACCAGAGACCTGGGTTCTAATTTTGGACAAATCACTTTCTATGTGAAGATTTCATGCTCTCTTCTGCTCTCTTCTAGTACATGTCAGTTTTTTTCTAGTATTTCTGTTTACGTCCTTATTCCAAGGAAGTGTAGTTTGGTGACTCTAAAGCTGGTGTCACATTGCACAACTTCTACTCTGGTTGGAGAAGTTGTCAAACTTGATGACTGTGGCTTCTGATCTCATCACCTGGGAATGTCATATTAGTTATTGCAGAGGATGACAAGCTGTATGCCTTCATAATGACTTACCTTAAGTGGAGCTTATGATACTATTTATTGTGACTTTCAGAAACCTTTTGATAAGGTCCCACATGAGAGGTTGGGCATCAAACAAAAGAAGTGGGGGTTCAGGGCAATGTTTGTAGATGGGTGTGAAACTGGCTCAGACACAAGAAGCAGAGGGTTATGGTATCAGAACTGGCTGATATTAAGAGTGGTGTTTCACAGGGGTCAGTGCTAGGGCCACTGCTATATTTAATATATATAAATGAATTGGATAGGAATGTAAATAATAGCTGGTTGATTTTGCAGATGATATGAAGCTAGGAGGACTGGCAGATAATCTGGAATCCATTACAGAGGGACTTGGGCAGCATACAGGCTTGGGCAGATTTGTGGCAGAAGAAATTTTATGTCAGCAAATGTAAACTTTTATACGTAGGATGTAAAAATGTTAGGTTTGGAATACATAATGGGAGATCTGAAAATCGAAAGTGCACCTTATGAGAAGGATTTTGGAGTTGTAGTGGACTCATCACTATCAACTTCCAGACAGTGTTCAGAAGCAATTAAGACAGCTGGCAGAATTTTTTGTTAAAGCACAAAATGTGGATTACAAGTCCAAGGAGGTTATACTCAAGCTTTATAATGCACTGGTGAGGCCTCAGCTGGTGTACTGTGTGCAGTTTTGGTCACCAGGATACCAAAAGGACATGGCAGTGCTAGAAAAAGTCCATAGAAGAGCGACTAGGCTTCAGGGGATGAACTATGATGAAAGAGTAAAAGAGCTGAGCCTATACGGTGTAAGCAAAAGAAGATTAAGAGGTGACAAGATTGAAGTGTTTACAATTCTGAATGGAATTAGTACTGTGGATCAAAACCGTTATTTTAAAATGAGTTCATCAAGAACACAGGGACACAGTTGGAAACTTGTTAAGGGTAAATTTCACACAAACATTAGGAAGTTTTTCTTTACGCAGAGATTTATAGACACTTGGAATAAGCCACCAAGTAGTGTAGTAGGACTTTAGGGACTTTCAAAACTAGATGTGAATTTTTTTTGAACAATTAAGTGGAAAGGACTGGCAAGCTTTGTTGGGCTAAATGGCCTGTTCTCGTCGAGATTCTTCTAATGACTAAGGTACTGCAGTTGTTCCTTGAGAAGTAGTTAAGGCTGGCAGAAAAAATAAAGAAATTCTGTTGTTTGGAATTATTTTTTGCATCCTGTTACGGTTCTATGCAAAATACTCCACCTCTCCTTTTTATGGACTTTCTGAATCTTTGTATTATTTAGACACAGGATATTATCAATTTTCACTTAAGTTTATGTCATAATTAAAGAGATACAGCTTTAGCACAAACAACACATTTTCATAATTGTTTCATTCAGTTCATGAATAAGGAGCTCCATCATCAATTAGTCCATTGGAGAAGTTTTCATTACTCTTTCCCTTAAGTCAAAGTAAAGGTGAATCAGTCTTTTAAACTAATGTGGAACTTGGACTCTTTTCTTAATGGAAAATTACGTCACTGACATTTGAGAGTACCCCTTGTATGTCATGATAGACAGTATCATTTTTGTGGAGTAGAGCTGTACAAGTCTAATTTTATCTCTCTTACGTTTTATCTTTTCATATCCATTGATTTCTCCATTTCATTGTCTTGATTGTCAGTTCCACTTGTCCGTTCCAGCCAGCTGAGGGATTACCTTATGCTCCCCAGTAGATTCCTCTGATACAAAGTGGATTTTACATTTTCCTTAAATGAAGTCTAGTCATCCTATCCATAGGCAGCAAAACTCAAACCATGAGCTCAGTGACATCATGCTTACTGGGAGAAAGTAGTGTTTGGTTTTAATGCAGAACCAGTGCTGCCCCAGATGCTTCATGTTTGTATCTTCTGTCCACAGAATGTTCTTCCTGAAGCACTTAGGCTTAGCCAGGTGTTTTTTTTTTTATTAATGTGTACTGAGCGATGATTTTCATGGTGTATCTTGTTATAAAACACTGTTTTTCACACGGTGGAGTCAAGTAAACTGACATTGAAAGTCCCTGTTCTTTTTAGAACTGATTTCAGAGTTTTATTTGGTTTAATAGCCATTCTTGGGAAGATACTCTGTTGTCCCAAATCTAAAATGAAGCACCAGAACTGTATATAGTACACACTTTCCACATTGAAATGTATAATTGCCATTCTTCTGTAGTTCCTTGGAGAAATATTTTAATTGGGTCACAAAATATAAATACAATTTCTATGGGTGAGAATTCCACTGTAATAATAAAAGACACAGTTTGTAAGATGGCGGAGGTCAGGGAGGATCCAAATTATTCTAGGGTTTATTAAAGTATTCACTCACCCATCTGCTGTAATGAGGGGTGATTATTTTTTCATGGTCTAATTAAAGATAAAATGTTTAGTTAGATGCTATGTTAATGGTCTTTGTGCCTTGTTGCAAAATGTTACACTTGTGTATATATACTGTAATGTTTTGGTTTACGATCTGAGACCATTCACTTTGAGAAATATGAAATAATGCTGAAAATGTATTTTTTATGCCATGGTATATCCTTGGTGTTCCTTAAGCATTAACTAGCTGTGATTGTATTTTGATGTATTGTGATGTCTTCTCTGCACCTTTTGTTCTCATTTGAGCAAACCTAAATAATTTGCCTGAAATGCCCTTTGACAACTGTGATGCTGGGCTCAAGTCCGCCTTGCTGTTTACTAGCTTTCTTCATGTTAATCTTCTTTACTTTTCTTTCCCACACTGCTAATTTTAGCCTTTGTGGTCTCTGCATAAAATTCACTATCATGGCACAGTCCGATGTAAACAGCTTCCTACTCAGTCCTTTTGTGACATTCCCTACCTTGTCATTCATCACTATTTTAAGTATGCTAAGAATAGCAATGATGAAAATAAGGAAACTTGTCTTGCACTGTGCCCACCTTCATCTTAGTCTTCTTTTCTTGTTCATTGCTTCTTCTGTTTGTGCCATACATGATCACTAATCTTGCCCTATCCACCATTAGTTTTTCCATCTGCTGCTATTTCTTTTACTTGGTCAAAAGCTTTCTTCACACCCACAAATGAAATGTCAGCTTCTCGGAAGTTTAGTCTTCCCTCATAAGCTCTGCCCGCTACAGCAATTGCTTTTTTGCAGAACTTTTAAACTTTGTTGAGTCCACCTTGAGCATTGTCGTCAATGTGTTTGAAATCAAAAAGATAATTCTTTGTTCTGCTATGGTCCAAGTGTGATCACTTTGGACCTAGGGAAGTCTTCTGGATACTCGAAATTTTCAAATATGTCTCTGTGTAGTCATTCTCACACCTTTCAGACTTTCTCTTACAAAGCTTTTAGTAATTTGGCAAAGATACAATCAATACCTTTCTCTAACGTGTTATTACCATATTCTCCTCAGTGTTTAGTGCAGTATATCTAGTAGTTTTTCATTAGCTCTAGTAGTTTCTAACTTTTCATATTCAAACTGAACTATCCTATATATCCATTTTTTTCATTTCATTAATATATTGCCAAATCTGTGATGTACTGTAGATGACACCATAACTGGGGGAATAGAAAATGCTAAGGAAGTCATAGAAATCATTTCGGAAGACCTGGACAACCTTCAGAAAATGGTAACAAAGAGTAGGAAATTTGGTTTTATGCAGACAAGCATAAAGTAATATATAATGGCAAAAGGAACATTAACAATAACCACAAAATGAGAGATACTAACCTATGGTAAGAAAAGGGGTATGTGATAAATATTTTTATCCTCTAGGCATAATTTAACATAACCTAATATACTTAAATCCATCTAATTGATGTCAGGGTCTTCAGGGAGCTACAGTCTATCCCGGCAATTATATTTATCCTCACCCCGGACATGGGGCTGAGAAGGTAAATGTAATGTTTTTTCTTGCTTAAATAACTATGTAAAAATATTAATTCTGAAAAAAAAACACTGGGTTCACTTTAGATCATCACACTATTAAAAAGCTGTGCAGTGAAAGTTATGCTCTTCTGTGTTAGGCTAAAAAGAACTGAACCTCTTTAGTCTTGAACAAAAAAATATATGAAGACATAATCCAGTTCTTCCAAATTCTCATTGATAAAGTTGATGCAGCATTTAGTTCAATCAAAAAGATCATATATTCAGCGACACCAACAGAAATACACATAGGAAGTAAAAATGTTAGGTTTGAATACACAATAGGCGGTCGGAAAATCGAGAGCACACCTTATGAGAAGGATTTAGGAGTCATATTGGACTCTAAGCTATCAACTTCCCGACTGTGTTCAGAAGCCATTAAGAAGGCAAACAGAATGTCAGGTAATATAACATGGTGTGTGGCGTATAAGTCCAAGGAGGTTATGCTCAACCTTTATAATGCACTGGTGAGGCCTCATCTGGAATACTGTGTACAGGTTTGGTCTCCAGGCTGGAAAAAGGACATAGCAGCACTAGAAATGTTCCAGAGAAGAGCGACTAGGCTGTTTCCAGGGCTACAGGGGTTGAATTATGAGGAAAGATTAAAAGAGCTGAGCCTATACAGTTTAAGCAAAAGAAGATTAAGAGGTGACATGATTGAAGTGTTTAAAATTATGAAGGGAATTAGTACAGTGGATCGAGACTGTTATTTTAAAATGAGTTCATCAAGAAGATGGGGACACAGTTGGAAACTTGTTAAGGGTAAATTTAGCACAAACATTAGGAAGTATTTCTTTACACAAAGAATGACAGACTCTTGGAATAAGCTACCAAGTAGTGTGGTAGACAGTAGGACTTTAGGAACTTTCAAAACACGATTTGATGTGTTTTTGGAAGAAATAAGTGGAAAGGACTGGCGAAATTTGTTGGGCTGAATGGCCTGTTCTCATCTAGAGTGTTCTAATGTTCTAAATTAAGATGAAATATAGTACATTTAAGGCAGAAACCGGGAAGTACGTCTTCACACAAATGGTCTTGGAAATCCTCAACAAATTATTGGAAGTCAAAAGCTGAAGTAGAGAGCAGACTTGGCTTCATGATATCATGTTGCTGATAATGACATTGATTTGATTTCTTGTGATTTCAGATGCTATATGGTTATTAATGCATAGTAGAAACAGTGCCTTGCCATTTATTTTTTAGTTATATCATATACAGATATGAGTGATCTACATGATTATCTACAGTATGTCTAAGAATGATATTTTAAAAATTGAAAATGTTATTGTTGCTCAAAATGTCATAATCACAAAAATTAGCCAATGAGCTATATAAAGCATATTAAAGACTGATAATTGCCTTTCGTGTATTGAAATGCTGCGGTGGGTTGGCACCCTGCCCGGGATTGGTTCCTGCCTTGTGCCCTGGGATTGGCTCCAGCAGACCCCCGTGACCCTGTGTTTGGATTCAGCGGGTTGGAAAATGGTTGGATGGATGGATGTATTGAAATGTACCAAGTTCAGGATATGAGGATAAATGGGTCAAAAGTGAGTCAGTTGGATTTTAATATTTTATTGAATATAGGGGTGTAAAAAAATTCTGTCTTCTGTATTAGTGGATTTTATTTATGCTGCGTGTTGTCTAATTTTCCTATTACTGTAAGCCTGTGCTTATGACATTCATGCTCAAAGATTTAATATGAAGTGCAGTTATCTATACATATTAATAAAAGGCAAAGCCCTCACTGACTGACTGACTGACTGACTGACTGACTGACTCATCACTAATTCTCGAACTTCCCGTGTAGGTGGAAGGCTGAAATTTGGCAGGCTCATTCCTTACAGCTTACTTACAAAAGTTAGGCAGGTTTCATTTCGAAATTCTACGCGTAATGGTCATAACTGGAACATATTTTTTGTCCATATACTCTAATGGAGGAGGCGGAGTCACGTATCGCGTCATCACGCCTCCTACGTAATCACGTGAACTAAAAACAAGGAAGAGATTTACAGCACGAGTCAAACGCGGGAACGAAGGTAAATGACGTTAATTTTTGACTGTCTTTTAATACTGTGTAAGCATACATATTAACACATGTGCAATTAAACGTGTGCATTTACGGGGTGATTTCTCAGGCTTAAAAGCTCGCCTTTTACTAAAAAGGTAAATGCAAAACTATTTTCAATCATTCTATGATCTGCTTCTCACAACTGAAGGCACCGTGGCTGATGTTACGTCACTTGCTGTCCAACCATAAGCTTTCCCTTTCGGGAATCGAAGCTCTGAGGTTTTCTTTTGTTCTTAATTAAAATTTAAAAGCAATACTTCACCGCTGCTAAGCCCCTCTAGCGCTGACGTCTGAGGTTCGATTACCGTAAGCAAGTGCAGTGAGTGTGTAATTACATTCACGGCATTCGTAGTCTGATTCACAATCTGATTGTATGGGTGGTTACCTACGAGGTAACGCTTATACTTGGCCACCAAGTCAGGTCGAAGTGATCACTCGAGTAAAGGCAGCTTCACAAAAAAACAGATCCTTAACAAACTGTTATTAGTATATTTTCCCTCAATTTAAAAACGTTTTATTTTCTTAATAAAAATTTAAAAGCGGTACTTCGCCGGTGCGAAGCGCGTGGATTTGACCAACTGACACATACAGACATATTCATGAGTGCAGGTACTTCGGAAAGAAAGCACCGTGTAAACCTAAAGTTTAAATTAAGTTCATAGACCTACAAAAGGTTGCCATTCATTTGAGGCAAGATTGCTTTTCTTCTGTACAACTATACGTTGCATTCTCAAGAGTGTGCTTGCACGGCTTCAGATATATATGTATATATATATATGTATGTCTATATATAAATATGTAAGCTTATAAGTACTGCCTTACTTCTCTTTAAGAAAGGAAGATGTAATGATACTTGATTTAAACGATTCCATGTCTTCATGGGTTTGTGTAGCTTATTGTCAATATCTTTACACCTGTTTTTAACACTTATTTACTGAAACGGGCTTTCACGAAAAAAGTTAGGGCTTTGCTACAGGATACACCCTCCACAAGTTAAGCAAGTAAAAATAAAATATATATTTCTGTTTTATTTAAACCTTTTAAGTTCGTATGCATAGCCCCATTTGGCTGTTTAATTTTTTTTTTTCTTTCTTCAGTAATATTTAATCTTCTTAAAGAAAAAGAACATATCCATTTTACTTTTTTTGTACCTCTTTAGTAATATTTTAGTGTAAAAGGATAACCAGTATTTAAACCTTTTATGTTACTTTATACATTTATTTTACACAATGTTGAAAAATTAATAAGAAAGCTACATATTTTGGCAGCTGCTGCTTTCATTTTCAATGAAATGAAAAAAGCTCTCCAAGAAAAAACGTCAATGAAGAAGAAACAGTTTGCACTATCTAAAAATCAGAAACCCTCATTTATAAAAGTTTGCTGCAGATGACTTAACTGAAAATAAATGAATAGTTCCTATGTGTATAATACATATTTATCTATTTTACTTATTCCTTTATTCCACCAACTTACAACATCTGAGGTACAATTTGTTACATTACTTTTGTTTTTTGCAGCACAGGCAGGTGAAGTGACTTCCTCAGGGTCACACAGTGGTGTCAGTACCAGGATTTGAACTGACAAGCTCCGGGTTTACTGAAATATTACTGAAGAAAGAAAAAAAACGAAAACGGGCAAATACGGCTATGCATACAGATGTCCATCCGTCCATTATCCAACCTGCTATATCCTAAATACAGGAGCCAATAAGTACATATGTTTATATACAGTATATATATATATATGTGAATGTATGTATGTATATATGTATGTCTATATATATATATATATGTAGATATGTAAATTTGTATATGTATATATATGTTTTTGTGGATGTGTATATACGTATGTATATGTAGATATGTGTATATGTAGATATGTATATATATATGTATATGTATATATATGTTTATATGTGTGTGTGTGTGTATATTATATATATAAAAGACAGCAACACTCATAACAATGACAACACAATTACATTGACAATCATGTTACATTATTTTTAAAATGTTTCCTTTTTTTTTTTTCATAACCTCTTTAACACACTACTTCTCCGCTGCGAAGCGCGGGTATTTTGCTAGTCTCTATATATAATCTTCATTTGGATCTTGATCTTTGTTTGTCTGCGAATGAATTAGAAGAAGAAGCACTAGATGGCAGTAGAGAGACAACTAAAACATAGGCATTGCATTAAGAATCTCCTCCAGGCTTATACTACTGAAGACTGTAGTACTCCAGTCACACCTCAAAACACAGACATTCAAACTAAACAAATTGTTGTGCTTTAAATTAACTAATCTTTATATATAATCTTCATTTGGATCTTGATCTTTGTTTGTCCGCGAATTCCACGCATGCGTAGACCACCTTCCAGTTTAGTACGCTGTTGTTACTCACGGATGTCAACAATGTGCCGGAATAACGAAAGGGGTGGTGGACAGTGTTACGCTGGTTAGCTCCTGAGGCCTGGTTAGAGAATGAGATTGCCGAAGATAAAAGGTACGTACCTACGTAACATATGAATGAAAGAAAGACAGTGGGTAAAATGAATGACAACATAACAGCATGTTCCGGAAATTATTATTGTTACGTTGTAGCCGGCGAGTGCTGCGCATCTCACAGTTGTACCGTGGCTTGCTCACATGTCAGTGAAGTGATCCCTATTTATGCTTTAAAGAGCCTGGATACCTATGTGTCCCCCTTTTCTAACCATTGCTCCGTGTATATTGCCTTACTCTTTGGATTGCCACAAAGCAACCTGCGAGATTGGAGAAAGGTTGAGAAGAGATCGTGAGAGGAAACGACAGCGTCGTGAAAATGAGACGGACTGTGAACAGAGAGAAGCAGAAATGCTCCTACACCACCACATAATTACTATTCGGACAGTGATTCCGAGTAGGCCGTTCCTATCGAATCAATGTCCAAGGGTTTTCTTTTGTAATTTTGTTTCCCTTATAAAAAAATCATAATGCTGTGCAACGAAGGGCCCAGTTCACGACTGGCAGCCACGTTTAAACAGGGAGCCCTTCATAGACAACTTTAACACGCGCAACGTAGTTGGGCGCACATGGCTAGTTCTATATAAATAGGATAAACAGTGGTCATTGGATAAAATAAAGAAAGCTAATTGTGGGCTTTAGTTTGTCTAAAAGGCCTTTGGAAACCAAATACTCTACTGTTGACATACTGCTGTCCTTTTGACATACTGTTCAGGTACACTTTGGATTAATGTATAAAAGTACTAGCAAAAAATATCTAACATTTTCTATTTAGGATCCACTCATGGGCTCACAAAATATTTATCAACATTATTTCAAAAACCACAAAATGAAAAATTCAGAATGGTGACATTTAGCAGCACAGAGACAAAGGCATTTCTACCTTGGCCATTCTATGATTTCTCATCAGGTTTGAAAGGACTTTCAACAATTATGATGGCATCAGATCTTGAAAGCTCTTGAAAGCTTAGAGCTGTTGCTGGACTTCACTCCTGTTAAATCTTTAATTAAAGATCAAATTTCACTTTAGGTAAAATCATCTTTTTGTTTGTTGTTAGTTGGATTATTGCTACCAAATTTTCAGGTTAACATTTATTTAGCATTTATTAAGCATTTATTTTGATGATATTATGGACATACTTGCAACTGGGTGCAAATTAATTGCTCTTTACAGGGTAACCCAGATGTTTGTTCCTATGATCTGTCATCATTAAGGTGAACAATTAAAGTGAGAAGCATGTTAAAAAAAAGTAAAAAAATTACATTCAGTGTACTGTTTATTTCGGTGGTGACAAAACACTGAGCTGAATAGACCAGAGCACCCTGTTCCTAGCAGGTCTGGAGAATTCAAGGGTTTTTCCAAGGCAGTACGGAAATATCATCCTTCCTGTCCTTGTCTGTCCCTGGGTCATCTTCTCGTGGGCCATACCTGGTACACTTTCCATGGCATTTGCCTGGTGGCATCTTCAACAAATGGCCAAACAACCATAACTGGCTCCCTGCAATCAACTCACCTTTGGAGTATGTTTTTTTTTTTTTTATTACTAGGGGGCTCTGCCCCCTGCTCGCTTTGCTCGCCAACCCCCAGGTTTGGTTAACTGGATATACAATTTAAATAGATTGTTATTTTCATAGGATTTGTTACAAATTCATTATTTTCACTTTTACTTTTAAACTTCACTAAAAACAATATTTGGAGTTAACTTTTCGCCAATATCGCTTTGAATTTTGATTCCGCGTTTGGACATACATCATGACAACACAACGTATAACTGCCTGTGAGTGAATATTGTTTCTTTCTCTCTAATAAATAAACCGAATTTTTCTGATGTTTGTCCCTGTGATTTGTTAATTGTCATAGCAAAAGCTATTCTAATAGGAAACTGTAAACATTTTAATATGAATGGCATATCAAAATCTCCTTTTGTGTCTAATGTTATTCACGGAATATGTACTAATTTTCATGTTAATTCGTTTGACTTCATCATTTCTCACTGCTAGTAGCCAGTTTGCGAAATCATACGAATTTTGATTTGCTCGCATATTTTTTTGTAATTTGAATTGCTGGAACCATAAAGGCCCACTCTTTAGGCATGCATCGTAAATGCCTCCTTTCTTGACTACTGGTAGAACTTGTCTAAAGTCACCTCCCAGTATAAAGGTTTTACCCACAAACGGTTGTTCAGATCCAAAAACGTCAAGAAAATTTTTGTTAATTACAGTAATCCCTCGCTATATCGCGCTTCGCCTTTCGCGGCTTCACTCCATCGCGGATTTTATATGTAAGCATATTTAAATATATATCGTGGATTTTTCGCTGCTTCGCGGGTTTCTGCGGACAATGGGTCTTTTAATTTCTGGTACATGCTTCCTCAGTTGGTTTGCCCAGTTGATTTCATACAAGGGACGCTATTGGCAGATGGCTGAGAAGCTACCCAGCTTATATTTCTCTTTCTCTTGCGCTGACTTTCTCTGATCCTGACGTAGGGGGATTGAGCAGGGGGGCTGTTCGCACACCTAGACGATACGGACGCTCGTCTAAAAATGCTGAAAGATTATCTTCACGTTGCTATCTTTTGTGCAGCTGCTTCCTGAAACGACATGCTGCACCGTGCTTCGTATACTTAAAAGCTCGAAGGGCACGTATTGATTTTTGCTTGCTTGTTTTTCTCTGTCTCTCTCTTTCTGTGCTCTTGACGGAGGGGGTGTGAGCTGCCGCCTTCAACAGCTTTGTGCCGCGGTGCTTCGCATACTTACAAGCCAAACAGCCCTATTGATTTTCCTCTGCCTTTATGACAGTCTCTGCTCCTGACTCCTTTGAAGAGGAAGATACGTTTGCATTCTTTTAATTGTGAGACGGAACTGTCATCTCTGTCTTGTCATGGAGCACAGTTTAAACTTTTGAAAAAGAGACAAATGTTTGTTTGCAGTGTTTAAATAACGTTCCTGTCTCTCTACAACCTCCTGTGTTTCTGCGCAAATCTGTGACCCAAGCATGACAATATAAAAATAACCATATAAACATATGGTTTCTACTTCGCGGATTTTCACCTTTCACAGGTGGCTCTGGAACGCAACCCCCGCGATGGAGGAGGGATTACTGTACATTTAATACTGTTTGTGGGATCATTGACGCTTCGTCCCAAACAAATATTTCGCTCTGTTGTATTTCTTGCTTCATCTTCTTTTCCATTTCAATGTAACATTTTCGTCCATGATATTTAAAGGTAAGTTAAACGTTTTGTGAGCTGTTTTGCCATATTGAAGAAGAATTGCTGCTATACCTGTCCACGCTATCGATGTAATGTTTTTGCATAAGTGTTTGCAATAGTGGATTAAACATTTATACAAAAATGTTTTTCCTGTTCCGCCCAGTCCATCCATGAAGAAAAACCGCTACCTATATTTCTCGGAGAAGACATTTTTTTTTCTGGCCACTGTGGATTGTACGTCATTGTAATAAATAAATCTGGCCAACCAATAGTTCGGGATATTGCCATTGCATCATGATATAACTGTTGCAATGCTCTTGGACTACCTTGATATGATGATGGTAATATTACTGCTTTTCATATTATGAATTTGTCTGAACTATTGATATTTGAATTTTGAATGTGATCCATCAAATCCATTAAATACGGATTAATAATGTAATGTTGCGCTAGACGTTGAGATGACAGAAGTGGGTTAAATACACTGGAATGTATCATTAACTGCGGTGGGTTGGCACCCTGCCCGGGATTGGTTCCTGCCTTGTGCCCTGTGTTGGCTGGGATTGGCTCCAGCAGACCCCCGTGACCCTGTGTTCGGATTTAGCGGGTTGGAAAATGGATGGATGGATGTATCATTAATTTTGACCCGAAATATTGTGTGGGTTTTATTAGTTTTTCTGAATTTGTGTGATTCATATTGTACGACCAACCTGTTTCGCCATCAGGGAAAAGTAAAGGAAAGAGTAAAGTATTGGAATGTGCGATTTATTTGACAGAAATGATGAATTGTGCTTTGCTTTTGGATATACACAAATATCTACTCTGTCTTTGATATCTCCGTCTTTCAAAACTTTTATCGCTGACAATTCGTCACATGTTGGTTTATTATAAATGTGACTGTGATCTTTCAAATTCATATAGAAATCCAAGAAAAATTCTTTGTTCGTGTGTTGCAGATAAATTATGTGTAAAGTGCGATACTTTTTGATGTATGGATTTGTATCCATTATTGGTTGTATCATTACTAATACGTCCAATCGTCTAACTCTTTCAATTCTATGTTGCATCGCTTCTCCGTGATTATAAATGTACACCTGACCAAATTGTGGTTTCTTCGAAATTAAACTTGTCGTAGCTTTAATTGTTGCGGGACCACAGATTCTCATAGTGTATGGTCCATTATTGTGTACATCTACATTTTGAGCATTGAATGATGCAAACACGAACAGATTATTGTAGACTCGGATATTTTCCCTGTAGTGTTTGTGGATTTCACTTTCAACAAATGACAAATTTTTTAATTCTCGCAGATACGTTTCTTCATTGGGAAGAAACACTACTTTTCCCTGATGGCAACACAAATTAGACAATCTACAAGTCTCCCACTTAAACGTTAAAGCCTTACAATATCTATATACTTCTGACATATCACATATGTGCATATATTCAATCTCTATTCACTGTGCCGTTATTTCACTGAGTAATAATTTCCGTTTATTAGCACTAATATGATCTTTACTATCGTTTTTTTGATACTTTCGAATTTTACTACTTTCATAATCTCTAACCTGCTCTGCATGTGTTTTGTACCAATGTTTTTTGAACCTCTTTACAACGTTCTACTTTGTCTTCTACTCTGTCTTTTATTTCTGACCTCGCTTGGACCTGCTAGGTTTTCATTTCCACTTGGTTTGGGCTGATTATTACTTTCCTTATTTTCACAATTTGCACATAGATTATTATTGTTCTTTTTTGCATTCTTTTTCTCCATCTCTTTTGGGTCTCTTTTCAACGCGCTGCTCTTTCTTCTTCACTTAGTCATTGACGTGTCATCTAGAATGTATAAAATTATAGTCCTGATAAAATGTATAAGGGCCGAGAGCGCAGGAAGTGTGTCTGGCAAAAGCATTCACACAACTGAGAGGTTCACTTTGGTCTTGTTTGAAAATGGTTGTAAGTAGGGTGTGACTTGAAATAATCTAATGACAAAAGTCACCGTCTTGCGGGACTTGCTTACAAAGGTTGTAAGTATGACGTGACTTGAAAGAATCTCGTGTTAAAAGTCTGTCTCGTGGGACTTCATTCCAAAAAGTCTCTTCAAAAAGTTACGTCTCATCCCAAGATTTTTTTATTATAATAGAGATTTTTTATTTTATTTTAGCATAGTGATTGTAAACCTGAAAGTCACAGAAAACAATGTTCATGAAACATTTGGAAAAATCTTTAAAAATGCGTGTAAGTCATTATTTTCACAATAAATGTTATCGGTGTCCATAGGTTTTAATTATGAAGCTTCAGCAAACATCATACTGTATTTTCTGATTTGAATAGACACAACAATACAACAAACATCACCAAATAACACTGTACAACAATGTTTTTGCTTCTTGAACACTGTTGGGTGTTTCTTATAGATTTTTCGGTGCTAATCTCGAATATCACACCAAAATTTACCCATTACGTACCGTTTCAGTTTTGTCATGATTATTACTTATATTTTTTTTTTGCAACTTCTTTGCAACTTTTTGCACCATTTGTTTATTTGTTTATTTACTTGTTGTGTTATACACATATGTCGGCACTGAAGGAGCTGCTTTTAATCTCATTGTACATGTGTATAGTGACAATAAAAGGCATTCTAATTCTAATTCTAATTCTATTTGTATCCAAACATTTTCGCTCCCGTAAGTGACTTATCAACAATGGTTTGTGCAGCCTGGGCATGTCCAGGTATGGAATCAGGCCAGGTTGGAAGCTGTTCTGTGGAAGTTGACATCCTTGGCATGCTTGGGCAGGTCTGAACAAGCTTGACAATGTCTCAGCATGCTATAAAGGTTGCTTGCATACACCAATCCTGCTCATTTGGTTAATATAGATAGTCAGTGTGTATGTATAGTATCAGTATAGTAAAGTATAGTATCTGTAGCAATATAACAGTAAGTAAGCTTGATGCTATAGACATTTTGTTGTCGGGCGATATGTCTCGTCAATGTCATAACAGCCGCGATACATTCTGCTATATCTGTGGCAAATATACACTTACGCCTCAGAGACATTGGATGACGGATCTTGTGAAGAAAGCTTATCATCTGTATTTTGGCTGCAAAATTGGTGATCAAGACAAGGAATGGGTGCCTCACATTTGCTGTGGGACATGTGTTGTTAGTCTGAGAGCCTGGCTCAGAGGCACTCGAAAGATGATGCCGTTTGCTGTTCCGATGATATGGCGAGAACAGATAGACCATGTGACTGACTGTTACTTCTGTTTGACTAATGTGTCTGGTTTCTCTGCCAAAAACAAGAAGTCAATTGAATATCCTAATCTGCCTTCAGCAATGAGACCCGTGCCACATGACGACAGTCTTCCAATTCCAAAACCACCAGAGGATTGGACCTTAGACGAACCAGATGAAGAAACTGCAATGCAGGGTACTGACAGTGACATTGACCTGGATTTTGAACCGTGCTCATCAGGCGATCCACATCTGATAACATGGTCCAAATTGAACGATTTGGTCAGAGATTTGGGTCTGTCAAAAGCAAAAGCCGAGCTGCTGGGTTTGAGACTGCAGAAATGGTGTTTGCTGTCACCAGGTATGGAAATCTCTGTGTTTCGAAGCCAACATCATGATATAACCAAATTTTTTGCACAACTCGACAGTTTCTGTTTCTGTTGTGACAGTGAAGGATTGTTCTCGGCCTTGGGTTGTGATCATAACCTGGAAGAGTGGCGTCTCTTCATTGATTCATCAATGTTAAGCCTGAAAGCTGTTCTGCTACACAATGGCAACATTTATCCTTCAGTACCTGTTGGCTATGCAGCACACATGAAAGAAACGTATGAGAATATGGAACTGTTGCTGAAGCACATCCAGTATAGCAGGTACAACTGGAATATCTGTGGAGATCTTAAAGTCATTGCTCTGTTACTAGGACTGCAGCTCAGCTATGTAAAGTACTGTTGTTTCATCTGTGAATGGGACAGCCGTGCCAAAGAGTCGCACTATTCTCCACAGAACTGGCCACTCCATACAAAGTTAGTTCCAGAACAGAAAAATGTGGCACATGAATCGCTTGTTGACCCGGCAAAGATATTTTTGCCTCCTCTTCACATAAAACTGGGACTCATGAAGAATTTTGTGAAAGCACTGAACAAGGAAGTCAAAGGTTTTTGTTATTTAAGACAGATATTCCCAAGAATAACTGACGCCAAGATCAAAGAGTGCATTTTTTTTGGTCCCCAGATCAGACATGTTATGAGTGACAAGCAGTTTGAAGATCTGTTAGTTGGGCCGGAAAAAATTGCCTGGAAAGCCTTCAAAGACGTTATTGACAATTTTCTGGGCAATTACAGAGCCCCAAACTACATTCAGCTGGTAGACAACTTTCTCAAAGCATACAAGACAATGAAGTGCAACATGTCACTCAAGATTCATTTCCTCCACTCACACTTGGACTTCTTCCCCGCAAATCTCAGTGCTGTCAGTGACGAACAGTGAAAGGTTTCACCAGGACATTGCTACGATGGAGAAACGATACCAGGGCAACTGGAATCTGTCAATGTTTGCTGACTATTGTTGGACACTGCAACGTGATGCACCAGACATTGAATACAAAAGAAAATCAGGAGCAAAACACTTTTAATTCTGTTGAATTTAATAGCTTATCTATACTAATAAAAGGCAAAGCCCTCACTGACTCACTGACTGACTGACTCACTCATCACTAATTCTCCAACTTCCCGTGTAGGTAGAAGGCTGAAATTTGGCAGGCTCATTCCTTACAGCTTACTTACAAAAGTTAGGCAGGTTTCATTTCGAAATTCTACGTGTAATGGTCATAACTGGAACCTGTTTTTGTCCATATACTCTAATGGAGGAGGCGGAGTCACGTATCACGTCATCACGTATTATGCCTCCTACGTAATCACGTGAAGTGAAAACAAGGAAGAGATTTACAGCACGAGTCAAACGCGGGAACGAAGGTAAATGACATTAATTGTTGAGTGTCTTTTAATACTGTGTAATTGTTGAGTGTCTTTTAATACTTTGTAAGCATACATATTAACAGATGTGCAATTAAACGTGTGCATTTACGGGGTGATTTCTCAGGCTTAAAGCTCGAAGTGATCACTCGAGTGAAGGCAGCTTCACAAAAAAAACAGATCCTTAACAAACTGTTATTGGTATATTTTACCTTAATTTTAAAAGGTTTTCTTTTCTTCTTAATAAAAATTTAAAAGCAGAACTTCGCCGGTGCGAACCACGGGGATTTGAGCGACTGACGCATACAGACATATTCATGAGTGCAGGTACTTTGGAAAGAAAGCAACGTGTAAACCTAAAGTTTAAATTAAGTTCATAGACCTACAAAAGGTTGCCATTGATTTGAGGCAAGATTGCTTTTCTCCTGTACAACTATACGTTGCATTCTCAAGAGTGTGCTTGCACAGCTTGGTCATATTACAACCGGAGTGCTGAACTGACAACGTGATATACAAACAGAACAATCGTAAAAACAGGATTAAATAAAAAGGCTGCTTCCGTTGGCAAAGCAACGAAAAAGGAAGACCTTATATGACGTTTGTTTATAAAACAGCGGAGAGGCTGTGTGAAGTCAGCTTCACAAAAAAACAGATCCTTAACAAATTGTTATTGGTAGATTTTCACTCAATTTAAAAAGGTTTTCTTCTTAATAAAAATTTAAAAGCAGTACTTCGCCGCTGCAAAGCACGGGGATGTATATACAGTAATCCCTCGCTATATCGCGCTTCGCCTTTCGCGGCTTCACTCCATCGCAGATTTTATATGTAAGCATATTTAAATATATATCGCGGATTTTTCGCTGCTTCGCGGGTTTCTGCGGACAATGGGTCTTTTAATTTCTGGTACATGCTTCCTCAGTTGGTTTGCCCAGTTGATTTCATACAAGGGACGCTATTGGCAGATGGCTGAGAAGCTGCCCAGCTTACATTTCTCTTTCTCTTGCGCTGACTTTCTCTGATCCTGACGTAGGGGGATTGAGCAGGGGGGCTGTTCGCACACCTAGACGATACGGACGCTAGTCTAAAAATGCTGAAAGATTATCTTCACGTTGCTATCTTTTGTGCAGCTGCTTCCTGAAACGACATGCTGCACCGTGCTTCGCATACTTAAAAGCTCGAAGGGCACGTATTGATTTTTGCTTGCTTGTTTTTCTCTGTCTCTCTCTCTCTTTCTGTTCTCTTGACGGAGGGGGTGTGAGCTGCCGCCTTCAACAGCTTTGTGCCGCGGTGCTTCGCATACTTAAAAGCCAAACAGCCCTATTGATTTTCCTCTGCCTTTATGACAGTCTCTGCTCCTGACTCCTTTGAAGAGGAAGATATGTTTGCATTCTTTTAATTGTGAGACGGAACTGTCATCTCTGTCTTGTCATGGAGCACAGTTTAAACTTTTGAAAAAGAGACAAATGTTTGTTTGCAGTGTTTGAATAACGTTCCTGTCTCTCTACAACCTCCTGTGTTTCTGCGCAAATCTGTGACCCAAGCATGACAATATAAAAATAACCATATAAATATATGGTTTCTACTTCGCGGATTTTCTTATTTCGCGGGTGGCTCTGGAACGCAACCCCCGCGATGGAGGAGGGATTACTGTATATAGATAGATAGATAGATAGATAGATAGATAGATAGATAGATAGATAGATAGATAGATAGATAGATAGATAGATAGATATACAGTGATCCCTCGCTATATCGCGCTTCGCCTTTCGCGGCTTCACTCCATCGCGGATTTTATATGTAAGCATATTTAAATATATATCACGGATTTTTTGCTGGTTCGCGGATTTCTGCGGACAATGGGTCTTTTAATTTCTGGTACATGCTTCCTCAGTTGGTTTGCCCAGTTGATTTCATACAAGGGACGCTATTGGCAGATGGCTGAGAAGCTAGATTGCTTACTTTTCTCTCTCTCTTGCGCTGACTATCTGTAATCCTGACGTATGGGGATTGAGCAGGGGGGCTGTTCGCACACCTAGACGATACGGACGCTCGTCTAAAAATGCTGAAAGATTATCTTCATGTTGCTATCTTTTGTGCAGCTGCTTCCTGAAACGACATGCTGCACAGTGCTTCACATACTTAAAAGCTCGAAGGGCACGTATTGATTTTTGACTGAAAAACAAACTCTCTCTCTCTCTCTCTCTCTCTCTCTCTCTCTCTCTCTCTCTCTCTCTCTCTCGCTCTCTTTGTCTGCTCCTGACGGAGGGGGTGTGAGCTGCTGCCTTCAACAGCTTTGTGCCGCGGTGCTTCGCATACTTAAAAGCCAAACAGCCCTATTGATTTGTTTGCTAGAGATTGTTTTCTCTATCTATGTGACATTCTGTGCTCCTGACACGCACTCCTTTGAAGAGGAAGATATGTTTGCATTCTTTTAATTGTGAGACAGAACTGTCATCTCTGTCTTGTCATGGAGCACAGTTTAAACTTTTGAAAAAGAGACAAATGTTTGTTTGCAGTGTTTGAATAACGTTCTTGTCTCTCTACAACCTCCTGTGTTTCTGCGCAAATCTGTGACCCAAGCATGACAATATAAAAATAACCATATAAACATATGGTTTCTACTTCGCGGATTTTCTTATTTCGCGGGTGGCTCTGGAACGCAACCCCCGCGATGGAGGAGGGATTACTGTATATAGATAGATAGATAGATAGATATACAGTGATCCCTCGCTATATCGCGCTTCGCCTTTCGCGGCTTCACTCCATCGCGGATTTTATATGTAAGCATATTTAAATATATATCGCGGATTTTTTGCTGGTTCGCGGATTTCTGCGGACAATGAGTCTTTTAATTTCTGGTACATGCTTCCTCAGTTGGTTTGCCCAGTTGATTTCATACAAGGGACGCTATTGGCAGATGGCTGAGAAGCTAGATTGCTTACTTTTCTCTCTCTCTTGCGCTATCTGTGATCCTGACGTATGGGGATTGAGATATATATATATATATATATATATGATAGATAGATAGATATGTATGTATGTATGTGTGTATATGTATGTGTATATATATGTTGATATATGTATATATATGTGGATGTGTATATGTATATATATGTAGATATGTATATATAAGTATATATGTTTATGTATATATATATGTTTACATAACCTCTTTAACACACTACTTCTCCGCTGCGAAGCGCGGTTATTTTGCTAGTGTGAAACATAAACGTGACTAAATATGTTATTGTCAGTAAACATATAAATGTCTATTGCTCAGAGTTCCTACGTGATGTAGTAAAACCAAAACTATATTTGTGCATACCCAGCAGGTACCTGTCACAATCGCCAAAAACATTTCAGGAAGCAAGACTTTTCAAAAAAATTGTTGTTCAGTGTAATCAGACACCTCCCACAAACAAAAGTGGTTTCATTGAAGATACACTTGTACAAAAATAGGGTAGTAATAGGAAAAGGGAAGAGAATCACTAATTTAGTTAATATAAGCCAAAACATATTGTTACACAGGAATTTAAATAAACACAGGAATTGGCCTCTGATTAAGCATATAGTTGAAACAAAGCAGACACAGAAGATCACTGGCCCAAATTATTGGTATGGAGTGGAATTAAACTAATAATTTGTGATTCCTCAAGTATAAAAAGCTCAATACTGGTATCCTTTGAAACTCCCTTTGGTGTTAGACCTTTTATATTACTAGGCAGCAAAAATTATTAGATGTTTTAGAAATTCTATAAATGTTCATGAATGCACTGAATATGTTGTTCAGAATGTTAACGTGATCTTAATTGCAATGGAAAGTGTATAGGGAAATCATTTTAAAAGACTTGATGACCTTTAGATTGTCAGCAGTCCCCTAGCTAAATTAATTTCATGGATTAAGTAAACGAGTCTTCCCTTTTGCAAATGACTGTTTGTCCGGTGTGCATACTGTATGCATAACGTTGCCAGGTGCCTGTGCTTTCTTCTGCTCCCTCCAGCTGCTGTGACGGGAGCGTTTTGCGTCATTCACCATTTCTTCTTTATTCTGTAATGACCAGAAATAAGTGTGCACTCTGCAGCCAATCCACCTTCTGGAAGATTATATGTTCATTCACATATACTGAAACTGTATTTATATATACATTTATACACACCCACACACACACATATATATATATATATATATATATATATATATATATATATATATATATGTGTGTGTGTGTGTATATGCACATATACACATTCTCAAACCTGCTTAATTCAAGCCATAATCTACTGGAAAAGAATGTTCTAAAAACTATATCAAGATCTTTAAATATTGTGGCCTGCAAGTTTAGTTTCTAAAGTACTTGTCCTTCTTTAATTAAACACAGTTGATTTGACTCACTTCACCAGCTGTGAACTGCCACTATGTGCCCCATATAAATTGACACTTTCCAAACAATATGACCTTAAAACTCATAATAAATAAATGTTCAGAAGGGCCTTATAGTAACTTTAACTTATAACATTTTAGCAAAAAATTTGTAACTGAAGATCCATCCATCAATACATTTTCTAAGCCTATTTGTTTCATTCTGGAAGTATGGTGTGCAAGGAAGGAATCAAATATCGACTAGAGGCCAGTCCATCACACATGTACATTTTGGTCCAATTTGGAGTCACCTTATTCTAGTGTCGTTAAGAGAGAAGTTTAAATAAAAAATCAAATGTTAAACATTGTCATGACAAGTAGCCTTTTTCACAGTGTTACCTAAACACTAAGTTGTTGAGTTAGTCAATCAGATGACGTAGATCACATTAAAGCAGAAGTTGTTTATCTTCAGACATTTTGTCATTTATTTATTTTCAATACTGTTCAAGCACAAACAACTTCAGCACAACACTTAATAACACACGGATGGTGCTGGATAGTTTTCTTTCGAAAAAATGAACTAACAAAACTGCAGCAGTAATGCTATATAATATATCTTCAGTGACAGTCAGATAGCCACATTGTTGGATGGTGCAGCTTCCATTTTTATTGTACTTTATTTTTGAGAGTTAAGACTTTAATTTTTAAGCATACTTTATAGCTCTGTTCATGTGGTCCTCAGTGACAGAAATGTAGATGCAAAAATTACAAAACCAGTATCTTTGTTCTACTTTATAAAGTTAAACTTTCACTTAAAAGTGTTTTACTTACTTAGTATTATAGCACTACTGTATGTCACAATTGCAATTTTACTTACAATCAAAATGTTTCTTGTTACTAGCTATAAGTAAATATAATTGCTAAACAAGTTAGAAACTAAATTAAAAGTTAAAATACGAAGACATCTGAGGCAGTGGAATTAGCTTCTTAGGTGGTAAAGGTGCAGGTTGATGAGATCGGACAGAGAAATTTTCCAAAACAAGACAAAAAAGCTATTCAGTTCTGAATCTCCCAAGTGTCAAGTTGGTGAAGTTTGTAGACCTGGTAGAATCCAACTTATATGTGTAAATGCAGCAGTGTTTTCCATCCTCACATGATTAGAGTCCAGGTAAGATAAAATCTGCAGGCCAGTCATATCTTGACATAATGTGCCTTCAGTCTGGTACAACTTTATGATGAGATCAAGCACTGTGGTGGAAAAGACTGGCAGCAATATAGTGCAGACCCAGGTGACAAAACATTTTATCTGGTTGTAATGTGTCACTGATGCCCATTGAAAGAATTTCACTTTAACTTATTTTATTATTCCTTTCGATCAAAAATGTTTTCCACTCTGTAAAAGTAATTTTCTAAAGTCGAAGGACTTAATCTAACAATAACAAAAAGTGATTTATTTACTAACCGTACATTGAAGACGATACGGAAATTTTAGTGACTACCTCATGGTGTTAAGCAACTTTATTCTATTCAGAATTTGCAACTGTTTGTTGGAGTAACCATTGCAGACTGCAAAGTAGCAAATTACTCAAGTTTTTTTTTTTTTTTTATTTGAGGATAAGGGTCTTCCCACACTAATGGCCAAATATTTCCTCAAAATTAACAAGCTGCTTGATCTGTTCTGTCTGCATCGAGTGTCTACGCATTAGGATTTTCTTTACTTTGAGATCTTTTGGGAAGCTGGGAGCAGATGGAACTAAATGCTTAGAGGAGCAGTTGTTGATGCTGCTGTGCTTGATGTTGTTTATACCAATGTCTGGAATAGGTGGGTGGGATTTTAGAGGTGGTAAGTAGCCTGGTCGAGTGTGAGAAATGGGATCCAAAATTAAAGCCCCCGAACCCCTCCGTTCCATCAGCCCTTGAGGCCTCCTGCTTACTGATGTGACTGATGTGCTCTCCAAAGACTCTCTGGAAGCAGAAAGGAGAGAAGAATATGTGGAGAGCATTTTTTTTTTTCTCTAAATGCCCTTTAATATCATCATTTGCAGTATAAAGGGGTAGCTGGGAGTCGGAACTGTAATGATCTACCCCAACGTTCTGCCGATGTACAATATTTCTTAAACTTGTCGTTCCCAGAATGTGAATAGAATTGGAGTCTTGATCAACTGGGATGGTACCACTATTTTGGTTAATGTCAGTATGTGACAAATGTGAGTAGATTTCATCATATGACATTTTTCTGAATGTTCCACTGCCTGGGTTTTGGTCTAAAGTTTTCAACAAGTTACAAGTGTCCTTTACATCAATGCTCTGGTGCCGAGTGACCGGTTGCTTTTGTAATGTTAAGCCACCTACATCATGAGAGAGCTCATCCTCAGAGCTAATGTCTTGAGGGTCTTCACTCAAGGGAGCAGCTTTATTTGCTTGCAGGAGCGACTGAGGGACTTTCAGCCAAGGCTCAGAGTGAAGGCGTTGAAGATGGAGGATTCTTGCCACCCCTTGAGAGAGTTTTGGCTTCCTGGTAGGAGAACCAGGTTGAGAAGAACCTTTTCCACTACAGTGGGGTCCCTGTTCTTTGAAACTGAACATGCAATTCTCTTGGTTAGCAGAAGCCATTGAGGAAGAAGTAGTTTTCAACTCAATCTCGGAAGGGGACATGCAGGGTAGAAGAGAGTGCCTGTCCTCCATGTCTGGAAGTGGGGGTACATTCAAGTACTGCTTGGTCATCTGTTTTCCTGATGGTGACTTGTCCTTGGTGATGATGATGACTTCCTTTCCTCTTGCTTTGCAGGCATCCAGTAAAACTCTAAGTGTTTCTTTGTCATCAGAGTTCACCGCATAGACAAGAGCAGAGCAATGTGAATGATCTTCCAAACTGGGATCAGCTCCACTCTTCAAAAGCAAAGAAACCACAGCAACACCAGCCCTTTCTAGGCATGCATGCATCAGTGCAGTCTTACCAGACTTGTCTTGAATGTTAGGGTCAGCATTATTTTCTAGGAGGTACTTTATCATTTTCACCTTGCTGACACTTTGCTGGTCCACATGCTTTGTCTTGCAGGCAATCATCAAAGGTGTCTCACCTCTCTCATTGCTCTCATTAATGTAAGCACCTCCTTCCAGCAGAAGCCTAGTAAGACGTAGTCTGCTCAGATAAACAGCTTTCAGCAAGGAATTCCCATCTGTTCTTACCTCCAAGGCCTCCTCCATTGTAACAGGTATCTTAATTTGATGCCATCAGTACTACAAAAAACACCTACAACGAGAAAATAATAGTCAGTCAGTCAGTCATTGTCCAACCTGCTATATCCTAACACAGTGTCACAGGGATCTGCTGGAGCCAATCCCAGCCAGCACAGGGCGCAAGGCAGGAACAAATCCTGGGCAGGGCGCCAGCCCACTGCAGGAAAATAATAGTTTTACTCAAAATACTACGAACTGTAACATACCTTCAAATATGATCAGAATGTTCAGAATTAAAACTTCTTTTTAACTTCACATGACGTAGGCAGCAATGAAATTTAAGCAGTGTTCAACATGACATTGTAGTCTGTGTATTCAATACAATTCTTTCACATAATAATATTTATCAAAAGTAGAAATATATTGTATGTTGCACTGCTTCTTTTGCATTGTTATATATCATACATTATACACTCTTGCTTTTAGCTTTCACTAAGATATATCATTCTATAAGAAAAGTACTTCTTGAGCTCTGCAGGAGAAATACTAAGAAAGTTCTTTATTTCCAGAGACTTCTAGTATAAGTGGGAGGAGTTCCTATTAAATCACCAATTGGTGTACTCTACCAAAATAATATTATGTTAAAGGTGTGAAAAGGGTACCATATCCTGGCACTAGAAAACCTTGCAAATGCTGAACCCCGGACACACAAGAGCACAACTGCTGACCTGCCCATCCCTGGGATGGTTGAACTTCATCTCTTCCTAATATTATACCTTTGAAATTTCTGCATAATATGAGAGATTGCGTCAACGACTTGGAGTGCTGAGAGCTCCTCAGCTAATACAGAAAAGGAAAAAAGAGAGACAGAGAGAGCATTCTAACTGCTGCAGCTGAATTCATCCCATAAAATTAAAATGAAATGAATGTATTTAAGTAAAATATAACATTACTGTTTGTGTCATGCTTTGGTTTTTGTGATCATTATGGTTACTTTTTCACAGTTGTGGCTTTAAGGAGGATATTCCGCACTGCATTTGCCAAAAGTGAACCTGGTCTGTTTGTGGAGGAAATCACTCTCCGCTAATCACACATACAAGTTTTAACCCATTTAATCCATTTCAGGGTTGCAACGGCCCAAAGCCTATCCCAATACTATCATACCAAGTACAAGGTAAGGAGCAAACTCTAACACTCAGTCCAGTTTCAAGTGACCTGCATATTAAAAAGTTCAGTAGAACATGCTTGAGGTCCTACGGAAGAAGTGTATTTTTTAAATGGCACAGACTGTCAATGCCTTTTGTTTAGGAGTTGGAAACACAACAGACTGGGCTACGAGTAGAGGCGATACATAGAATTGGCTATATACCTCAAGTCACGTCATAAGGACTGAACCAAAATCAAAGTATATTCTTAAAAATTAAAGTGCCAGAGTAGTGCTTGAGAGTGTGCCATTGGGGAACCTTTTTTGGTTTCCTCTGCATGAAGGTTCAAGAAAGAGCCTTTATTTATTTAGACCTGTAACCAGCTCTAAATAACCATAACAAGATTATAGCAAATTTGTGAAATACTAATGGGTCATGATTTTAAAAGGACTCTGGCTACCTACATGCAGTAATGAAGGCTAAGTCCAAGTTTTCTTAATCAGTTAGTGTCATGCAGCCTACCATACATTAAACATTTCATGTATTTTCTACATTTTAGGAAGTTTTTCAAAGCACAAAGAATTAACTTCATATGCAAAGAACCCTTCCCAGAGTGAAGTGGTACTCTGTCAAGCAAAGCTTCAACATGGAACCACACAACCCTGTAAACTACTATAAAGTGCCACTAAAGAATCATCATTTTTAAGAGTAAAAGAATAAAAAAGCAAACACATTTTCTTTTCCTACAATGCTTCTTCTTTTGATTGTTTCTAGATTGGTTGTCTCTAAACAACAAGAAATAAAAATTACATCACAACAAAGTGTAGTCAGAAATGAAATTCTAATGTGTTCGTGGCCATGATGTTATTGAAACGATCAAATTAACCCACCACATGTTCTTGACAAATAACTTTGGAGATGTCAGAAGAAAACCCAGACCCCAGCAGGAAAAATCACACAGACATGGGGATCGTGTACAAACTCCACACACATAACAATGGTATGGGAGATCTGAAGCCAGGATGCTACATCTTTGAAGGAGTAGCATTAACCGCTACACCATTCCACTATTTAAACTGAAATACACAGTAGCCTAGAAAACATGTACTTTCTGTAATCCTGAGCCATGAAAATCAGATGTTTGCTGATAGATCATATTGAACTGCATGCTTCATGTTTTTATATACTTGATTGTGTACATGTCTAAGTCTTTTATTATTGTTGAAAAAAAATGGATTGGAATATTTTAGATTAAAAAGAGATCCGACCACACTAGGTATACTTTATTCTTTTGTCAATATGAATATGAAATCAAACTGTATTTACATTAAAAAAGCATTGACACATCTGCTGAATTTCTTTTTATTTGTTTAAACAAATATTCCATGCTTTCTTTCCAAACAATACTGTGTCATTGCTGTTTTAATGTTAAAATACAGCTGTAGTATTTCACTGTGCCTTTATGGGCTTTCAAGGATTTATTTTTATAACTTATTTTTATACCATTTCTTATTCCCAACACGCATTCACAATACGTGTCCACAAGCAGTGTATTGATGATGTTAGCAGAAGTTCAACAATAAAAAATATGGCAATGACACCATGTAGTGTTATGCCACGGTTGTTAGGTTTCCTTTCAGGTTTTTGATCTCCTTTTTGAACTTCATCTTTGAGCTTTGATTTGTCCTACTACTTTGTTCACTCATGTATCTTGATTCTTATCTCTCATTATCTCCTAGTCCTTTTCTTTCACTGACAATAATCCTTGGAGACTGTTTCATAACAAGGGCATAGTAACTCTTTAAATCTGAAATCATGAAGGGGGACCAGGGATAGCTGTAACTATTTCTCCAATTTGGAACAAGGTTCAGATCACATAATTCATTCTGCACATGCTCAGTTTAGTCCTGATTTCACATGTGAGGAAGGCATACCCAGTAGCAGTCACACACAGATTTATAATTAAAAAAAGGATTTTGAGGTAAAAAAGTAATTTTAACATCATTCAAACTTGAATCATCTTATTATACATGTCTGTAAATAACTTTTATGCAAATTGCAAGTGCTAATATTGTTGCTGTTAGCTGCAAGGTAGATTTATTTATGGCTACAGAATTTTGGGATAGCTGTAACAAAGTTTGTAACTCAGGTGAAATTTTATGGAATTGTGATATTAACATTCCCCCAGCATTACAGTCACAACCTTCAACCCCTCCACAGAAACATAGAAGGTCCACTCAATAAGATGGTGAACATGGCATGCAATCCCAGGATGTAAATGAATCTGGGAAAGACTATGACCATTTATGATAGTCCATAGATTGTGAAAATAGCACTTCCAGCTGCAGCTTCAGTAAGGAATAGACGGGGTGAATTCCAGTGCAATGGAATTTGGTCTTATAATCCAGACATATTTGACAAACTAGAGTTTGATCCTTCAAATGTGAAGGATCATATAATCCAGCTGTCCACCAGGCCAGTTATCCAGCTGATCCCTAGACCACTGCTAAAGCTGACAAAAAATCAGTCACATCTTTAGCCCATTTGAGGTACAACCCATATCAAAAGCTGGACCATAAAAAAACCTTGAGACGGGAAGGTAGAAAAAATAACCAGCAATAATTACTAATACTCAGGGAGAGAAAAAACAGAAAATGAGAAAGAATGAGCCACATCACACAGAATTCTCAGACAATGAATAAAAAATTTGTGTTGTTTGTATGGAACATTTGCATAACTCAAAGCTCATGGAAAATTGGGTGAAGTGCATAGTCTGTCGAAGTTGGGCCCATGAAGCCTGTTCACAAGGAGGAGCACAATACATCTGTCACCACTGTAATCACACACACAACCATCCAATTAACTTTATTTGTTATTGACACTTGTTTTGCACATTTCATGGTGATGTTGTAATTGTCATTACTATTGTTTATTAAGTTGTGTAATCAAATGTCTGTCACTACTATGACTACAAGAGATTGATGTACTACACACATGCTAATATTCAGCTGCTAAAATTAATGCACAGTTGTACATTTTGTTTAGTTTTACTTGGGGGCTTCACTTGCCAACCCCTTTCCTCTCCTGCCAGCGGCCGCCTCTCCGAAACCCCGCTTAGACGATGGCACAATGGGAAACAAAAACATTTTTTTTTAATTCCACTTTGCTCGAGCAGCTGCTGGCGTGCTGCTACTGCCCTCATGCGTGATCTGCATTTTGCTCGCCTACCCTAACTCCCCACTCTCCCCGCCACCGGTAGGCGCCGTTGTGAAGAGGGTGGCTGAGACGCGGCCGCTTCTCCAAAACCCCTCTTAAACAGTGATACATTGGGAAACAAGTAACATGTGTCTTTCTCACCTCCTCTTTGCTCAAGAAGCTGTTGGCTTGCTACTGCTGCATGCTGCATGCCACGTGATCTGCATTTTGTTCAGAGCTTCGAACATTTAAAATCCTGTACGGCACCTGAATATTCGATCTCTTTTTGCAGTTCCGTTATTTCCCTGAGTAATATTTTCAGATTGTTTGCGCTAATGCGATCTTTACTCTCATTTTTGGAGACTTTCGGATTTTCCTACTTCCATTATCTCTAACCTGCTCTGCATGTGTATCACGGGACTTGCATCTGAAGGTTGTAAGTATGACGTGACTCTGTCTCTCTTCAAAAGATCATGTCTCGTCCCCGGGGAAAATTCTCATCTCTTCGCAAGTTTTTTTTTTTTTTTTAATAATAGAGAGATATATATCTCTATATCTGTGCTGCGTGATCTGCATGTCACACTGCGCTTTGATCATTTACAAGCATGTACAGCAGCTGTCCTCCTTGTCTCGTGGGACGTTAAATGTCTCCGAGACAATCACATCTCGACCCAAGATTTTTTTATATAATAGAGAGATGAGATTTGAAAGAAAGACAAAAAGATATGGAAGAAGATGATCCGCTGTGGCAACCCCTAACGGGAGCAGCCGAAAGAAAAAGAAGAGAGATGAGATTTGATGTTAATTGCGATTAACATACATTGCACGCAAACACACTAATTAACTAACTAATTAACTAACACTGGACAAAACATTACCTGCCTTCTCCCAGTATGTGGACTGTAACACCCGGGTAAATAAGACTATTGATTTACTGTATGCAAATGTTAAAGACACCGCTGCCTGCGCTTGGGAAAGCAGATCATAACCTGGTTCTGCTTCAGCCTCACTACAAACCAAAAGTGAGGGTCCACCTGCAACCACACGATCATTCAGGAAGTGGACCCCGGAGGCTGAGAATGCTCTGAGAGAATGTTTTGGAACTACAGACTGGGATATCCTGCAGGGATCACATAGTGAGAACATTGAGGAAGTTGTTGACTGCACTACTGACTACATCAACTTCTGTATGGACATTGTAGTTCCAGTAAGAACTGTACGCTGCTATGCTAACAACAAGCCATGGATTACAAGATGACGTCAAGGGCCTTTTGAACCAGAAGAAAAGGGCTTTTAAAGACGGTGATCAGCATGAGCTCAAGTGCGTGCAGAAGGAACTCCGAGTCCAGCTCAGGGCAGCGAAGGAGCAGTACAGGAGAAAGCTGGAGCAGAAGTTGCAGAATAACAGCATGAAGGAAGTGTGGGATGGGATGAAGATCATCACTGGCTGCAGCTCGAAGCGGGGTACCACCATCGAGAGAGACGTGAAGAGAGCAAACCAAATGAACAACTTCTTTAACAGGTTTGACCACCCTAACCCACTCCCACCTCGGAGTACTGCACCCTCCACACATCCTTCTGCTGATACCAGCATAGGAGAGACATCCCCACCCATAATTACAACAGCGCAAGTGAGCAGAGAGCTGAGGAGACTTCATGCCAGCAAAGCAGCGGGTCCAGATGGAGTATCGCCACGACTGCAGAAGGTCTGTGCATCGGAGCTGGGGGGTCCTCTACAGCGCATCTTCAACCTGAGCCTGGAACAGGGGAGAGTCCCGAGGCTTTGAAAAACATCTTGCATCACCCCAGTCCCAAAGATATCACGTCCTAGTGAGCTGAATGACTTCCTGCCTGTTGCTCTGACATCACATGTGATGAAGACCATGGAGAGGCTGCTGCTTCACCACCTGAGGCCACAGGTTCAACACGCCCTCGACCCTCTGCAGTTTGCATATCAGAAGAAGGTGGGAATGGAGGATGCCATCATCTATATGCTACATCGATCCCTCTCTCACTTGGACAGAGGCAGTGGTGCTGTAAGAATTATGTTTCTAGACTTCTCTAGCGCCTTCAACACAATCCAACCTCTGCTCCTTAGGGACAAGCTGACAGACATGGGAGTAGATTCATACATGGTGGCATGGATCGTGGACTATCTTAAAGACAGACCTCAGTATGTGCGTCTTGGGAACTGCACGTCTGACATTGTGGTCAGCAACACAGGAGCGCCACAAGGGACTGTACTTTCTTCGATCCTGTTCAGCCTATATACATCGGACTTCCAACACAACTCGGAGTCCTGCCACATGCAAAAGTTCGCTGATGACACTGCTATCGTGGGCTGAATCAGGAGTGGGCAGGAGGAGGAGTATAGGGACCTAATCAATGACTTTGTTAAATGGTGCGACTCAAACCACCTACACCTGAACACCAGCAAAACCAAGGAGCTGCTGGTGGATTTTAGGAGGCCCAGAACCCTCATGGACCCCGTGATCATCAGAGGTGACTGTGTGCAGATGGTGCAGACCTATAAATACCTGGGAGTGCAGCTGGATGATAAATTAGACTGGACTGCCAATACTGATGCTCTGTGTAAGAAAGGACAGAGCCGGTTATACTTCCTTAGAAGGCTGGCGTCCTTCAACATCTGCAATAAGATGCTGCAGATGTTCTATCAGACGGTTGTGGAGAGCGCCTTCTTCTACGCGGTGGTGTGCTGGGGAGGCAGCATTAAGAAGAAAGACGCCTCACACCTGGACAAACTGGTGAGGAAGGCAGGCTCTATTGTTGTTGCATGGAGCTAGACAGTTTAACATCTGTGGCAGAGCGACGGGCGCTCAGCAGGCTCCTATCAATTATTGAAAATCCACTGCATCCACTAAACAGTGTCATCTCTAGACAGAGGAGCAGCTTCAGCGACAGACTGCTGTCACTGTCCTCCTCCACTGACAGACTGAGGAGATCGTTCCTCCCCCAAACTATGCGACTTTTCAATTCCACCCGGGGGGGGGTAAACATTAACATTATATAAAGTTATTGTCTGTTTTTACCTGCATTATTATCAATCTTTAATTTAATATTGTTTTTTGTATCAGTAAGGTGCTGCTGGAGTATGTGAATTTCCCCTTGGGATTAATAAAGTATCTATCTATCTATCTAATTTTGTTGAAAGAAAATAGCATAAAGGTGTTGATATACTTTATAGTGTTACATTTAACCCTGGGCTATGTTACAACTATCCCTGACTATGGGGTGAATTGTAACATTTTACTCCATATGTTTGAGGCTAAACCATTCATTGTCTATTTGTGATACACAGATAAAAACTATGCCATTTAATACAAGATACACGCAGGTAGTTTGTCTAACATGTTGAAGGCACTGGCTTAAAAGAGTGGTATAAACAGGAACTGGAAAAAAGTTGCACCTATTCCCTGTCTGTGCTACTAAATTATAAAAAGGGTTTTGTTTGCTACCAGATATACAGTCATGGCTGAAATTATCGGCACCCCTGGAATTTTCCTTGAAAATGCACCATTTCTCCCAGAAAATTATTGCAATTACAAATGTTTTTGTATATACATGTTTATTTCCTTTATGTGCATTGGAACAACACAAAAAAACTGAGAAAACAAGCCAAATCTGACATCATATCACACAGAACTCCAAAAATGGGCCGGACAAAATTATTGGCACCCTTTCAAAATTGTGGGTAAATCCTTTTATTTCAAGCATATGATGCTCGTTTGAACTCACCTGTGGCAAGAAACAGGTGCTGGCAATATAGCAATCACACCTGAAGCCAGTTAAAATGGAGAAAAGTTGACTCAGCCTTTCTGTTGTGTGTCTGAGTGTGCCACACTAAGCATGGAGAACAGAAAGAAGAGCAGAGAATTGTCTGAGGACTTGAGAACAAAAATTGTGAAAAAATATCAACAATCTCAAGGCTACAAGTCCATCTCCAGAGATCTTCATGTTGCTTTGTCCACTGTGGGCAACATAATCAAGAAGTTCACAACACATGGCACTGTAGCTAATCTCCCTGGACGTGGACGGAAGAGAAAAATTGATAAAAGACTGCAACGAAGGATAGTCCGAATGGTGGATAAACAACCCCAATCAACTTCAAAACATATTTAAGCTGTTCTGCAGACTCAGGGTGCAACAGTGTCAGCTCGAACTATCTGTCGACATCTGAACGAAATGAAACGCTATGGCAGGAGAGCCAGGAGGATCCCACTGCTGACACAGAAACATAAAAATGCCAGACTGGAGTTTGCCAAAATGTACTTGAGGAAGCCAAAATCCTTCTGGGCGAACGTCTTGTGGACAGATGAGACCAAGGTAGAGCTATTTGGTAAAGCACATCATTCTACTGTTTACAGAAAAAGGAATGAGGCCTACGAAGAAAAGAACACAGTACCTACAGTCAAACATGGTGGAGGTTCTAAGATGTTTTGGGGATGTTTTGCTGCCTCTGGCACTGGATGCCTTGACTGTGTGCAAGGCATCATGAAATCTGAAGACTACCAAAAGATATTGGGGCGCGATGTAGGGCCCAGTGTCAGAAAGCTGGGTCTGCGTCAGAGGTCATGGGTGTTCCAGCAGGACAATGACCCCAAACATACCTCTAAAAGCACTCAGAAATGGTTGAAGACAAAGCGCTGGAGAGTTCTGAAGTGGCCAGTAATAAGTCCAGATCTAAATCCAATTGAACACTTATGGAGAGATCTCAAAATTGCTGTTGGGAGAAGGCGCCCTTCAAATCTGAGAAACCTTGAGCAGTTTGCAAAAGAAGGGTGGTCAGAAATTCCAGTTGAGAGATGTAACAAGCTTGTTGATGGTTATAGGAAGCACTTGATTTCAGTTATTTTTTCCAAAGGTCGTGCAACCAAATATTAAGTAGAGGGTGCCAATAATTTTGTCCAGCCCGGTTTTTGAGTTTTGTGTGAAATGATGTCAGATTTGGCTTTTTTTCTCTGTTTTTTTTTTTTGTGTTGTTCCAATGCACATAAAGGAAATAAACATGTGTATACCAAAACATTTGTAATTGCAACAATTTTCTGGGAGAAATGGTGCATTTTCAAGGAAAATTCCAGGGGTGCCGATAATTTCGGCCATGACTGTATTATAAAAAGTTTTGGCATCTTTTTATATCATTTATTCATGAAGGTTTCATGATTTTCATAATGTATGCTGACATAATTGAGAAAATTATATTGTCCATCTATTTTGCATATCAGAAATGTGAAAGTGGGATATCCTCTAACTTGACTGGCATCTTTACCGGGAGTGTTACATGTGAACATGTAAGCTTCTTGTAAGCCATTCCTAAGTTAAGATTTGAACTTTGTGCCTGTGTGACCTGGACATCAGAATTAAAGTTTAATAAAGTTTTGATAGGACTCAGTCAGTCTAGGGTCATTCACATCTACCATATTCTGAATACTATTGCCCAGCACTTGCTCTCCTTACAAATAAATAAAATTAATTTTCAACAGGTAAAGTAACAGAATACTTTCCACCTTTATCAGGAAAAATATTCTAGCTGTGAAAATAAATCAGTAATTATCTCCTCATCAGAGGGATTCCTGTCTGTAACTTTGGGGACTGGTTCTAGATCTACATGTAACATATTCTTGAAATTGATACATTTAGTTAAAAAAATAAATACATACAATTTTAAAATCACAATCTACACACAGTACTCATGCAAGTTATAAAGCTAAAACTGAAATAATATCACTCCTATGTGGTCTTTATCTTTCCTATAAAACTCACGTGTACAGTGGGAGAAATAAGTATTTGATCCCCTGCTGAATTTGTAAGTTTGCTCACTTAAAAAGAAATGAACAGTCTCTATTTTTTATGGTAGTTTCATTTTAATGGAGAGAGACAGAATATCAACCAAACATCTGGAAAACACACATTACATAAAAGTTACAAATTGATTTCCATGACATTGAGGGAAATAAGTATTTGATCCCCTACAACCATGCCAAAATTCTGGCTCCCACTGAATGGCTGTGTGCCTGTGTGGCACACAGATTACAAACGATCAGTCAATTACAGATATGTATTGTAATGTTTACTGTCAAACTTAAGACGGGCCTGTACATGTGCATTTTTGAGCAGGGGGACATTGCGGGCGCTGCAAGATTTCAATCCATTACAGTGTAGTGTGTTACCAATGGTGTTCTTGGTGACTGTGATCCCAACTGCCTTCAGATTATTAACAATCTCCTCCTGTGTAGTTTTGGGTTGATTCCTCACCTTTCTCATTATCATCCTCACCCCATGAGGCAAGATCTTGTATGGAGCTCCAGACCAAGGAGAGACTGATGGTCATTTTATATTTCTTCCATTTCCAAATAGTCACACAACAATTGTCACCTTCTCACCAAGCTTCTTGATGATGGTCTTGTAGCCCATTCCAGCCTTGTGCAGGTCTACAATCTTGCCCCTGACGTTCATTGACAGCTCTTTGGTCTTGCCCATGGTGGTGGAGAGGTTGGAATGGAAGAAATTGATTCTGTGGACAGGGGTGCATTATACACATAACGAGCGGAGATCAGGAGTATCTGAAATTCATTGATTGATTGATTGATTATGGCACACAGCCAATCTGTGGGAGCCAGAATTCTGGCAGGGTTGTAGGGGAGTAAATACTTATTTTTCTCAATGATATGCAAATCAATTTATAACTTTTATGTAATGTGTTTATTCTGTGGATTTTTGGTTGATATTCTGTCTCTCTCCATTAAAAGGAAACTACCATAAAAATTAGAGACTGTTCATTTCTTTGTAAGTGAGCAAACTTACAAATTCAGCAGGGGATCAAATACTTATTTTGCCCACTGTATATGGCATAAAAAATAAGCCATATGAAGATATTAATATTCAAAACTCACAATGCTGAACTGTGGATTAAACAATATATAAAATAAGAACTTGGACTGCAAATACAAGTCAAATTGTGAACTGTATGACCTAACATTGATTAACCTGCCAGCAATAAGGACACCTGAGTAAACAGCCTGCAATCAGAAAACCTGCACCTTTTGACATTTATTTAGACAGTGTCTCCTTAAACTTTTAAACTTTGGACTCTAAATCCCATTTTAAATGCACTCTGTAAATATTTTTAAATGACTGCTATAGACTGGTTTTAAATTCTGTATTTTTACTGACTTGAACAGTGTATCTTTTAGATAACTCTTTTAGAATCTGAAAAAAATATATACATTATTGCAAATCTTCTTTTTTTTGGCTGCTCTCGTTAGGTTTTGCCACAGCAGATCATCCATCCATCCATTCTCCAACCTGCTGAATCCGAACACAGGGTCACGGGGGTCTGCTGGAGCCAATCCCAGCCAACACAGGGCACAAGGCAGGAACCAATCCTGGGCAGGGTGCCAACCCACCGCAGCACAGCAGATCATCTTCTTCCATATCTTTCTGTCCTCTGCATCTTGTTCTGTTACACCCATCACCTGCATGTCCTCTCTCACCATATCCATAAACCTTCTCTTAGGCCTTCCTCTTTTCCTCTTCCCTGGCAGCTCTATCCTTAGCATCCTTCTCCCAATATACTCAGCATCTCTCCTCTGCACATGTCCAAACCAACGCAATCTCGCCTCTAATCCTGTCCACCCTCGTCACACCCAGTGCAAATCTTAGCATCTTTAACTCTGCTACCTCCAGCTCTGTCTTCTGCTTTCTTGTCAATGCCACCATCTCCAAACCATATAACATAGCTGGTCTCACTACGATCCTGTAGACCTTCCCTTTCACTCTTGCTGATACCCGTCTGTCACAAATTACTCCTGACACTCTTCTCCACTCATTCCACCCTGCCTGCACTCTCTTCTTCACTTCTCTTCCACAATCCCCATTACTCTGTACTGTTGATCCCAAGTATTTAAACTCATGCACCTTTGCCAACTCTACTCCTTGCATCCTCACCATTCCTCTGACCTCCCTCTCATTTACACACATGTATTCTGTCTTGTTCCTACTGACCTTCATTCCTCTCCTCTCTAGAGCTTATCTCCACCTCTTCAGGGTCTCCTCAACCTGCTCCCTACTCTTGCTACAGATCACAATGTCATCAGCAAACATCATAGTCCATGGGGACTCCGGTCTAATCTTGTCTGTCAACCTGTCCATCACCATTGCAAATAAGAAAGGGCTCAGAGCCGATACCTGGTTTGTGCATCCCCTGTGGATGGGTTACATTATTGCAAATAATTTTTTTAATTTACTAGACCTGGGGTAATTAGGACTTGAATGGACAAACAGCCTAAGAAAGGCAAACATTTATTGATTATTCTTGTAATAATTGTTAAATTGACATATAGTTAGGACTTTAAGTTTGGAGTACATGCTGCAGGAGAGAGAAAAGCAAGGAGAGCAGAGCAGGGAACAACAAAAGAAAGACGAACCAAAAGAAACTGGTAAGACTTCCATGGACTGGTCACCAATCTGAAGGAACACTGCACCTAGACTTTAAAAGACTCATTTTCCATTACCTTTATTTTCTTCATAAATATTTTAATAAGGCTTTTTCAAATACATTTCCTAACCTTTTAAGTCTCTTTTCAAAATATTTCCTATTTTTGCTACCATTGATTTTACTGTGTTTTTATTATTTGTTTTTACAATAATATTAATTTTATACTGTTTGATTGGGTCAAGGAATATTGTTAATGGCTCCTGGTGTGGGCGATTTCCATATTCCTATAGGGGTTAGCAGCTGAGAAGAGAAATCTTCAAAAGAAGGTAGCGCAGTGAGTGGGCACCTGCTATGGTGATTGGCACAAGGGCAGCTCAGGTCTGAAGACAACCATTTGGTTTGCTTGTAATATGAAATGAACCCTTGTAGATGCTATAATCATCAGTAAGTGGAAATGTGTATATCTAACCTGAGAATAATCTATATCTGGTTAAGTAATTTTTCTGAAGCAATCAAGTAATAATCTCAAATAGAAGAATATTCCCCTGAATGTTTTTCAGAAAATACTGTAATTTGTTTTTTCTTTTCTCTGAAGAACAGATGTTAAAGCTTGAAGTCACTTAGGTATACTTGATACTGTTTATTGTAAATTGTATGTACTCTGTATCATTAGCGTGCCCATGTTCAAACCAAGCAGGTTTACAGTTCTCTTTCTGTGTACCTGGGGCAATTATATAGACATTTCTCCTCATTATTTCATACTTAAATTTGGTTACACTGGTTACCCAATGTGCAAACCTTCTTCTGTTACACAGTCGGTAAACTACCACTTCCAACAGGTAGACTTTGGCCCCTCACAACCCTGAATTGGAATAAGCAGTTTAAAAAAATGTACGGGTTTCTTCAGGTGCTTCCAAATGAATATCTTATCAGAAGAGATTTAGCACTTTAAGTCAAATATCAGGTACCAATAAAAAAAAAAAAACACTGCATCAGAAGTTTACATTTGTTACAGAAGCATTCATAAAATTAGAAAGACAACTGTGTATGTACCTCTACCATTACTAAAGTTATGCATATATCAAGTAATTGCTAATACATTTTTAGATTATATACTTTGTAAAAAATAATGAATCATAAAATTTTGCCAAATCGTATATTGTAATCATTATTTACATTGAAGATATGTTTGTTCTGAGAGGTAGTTCCATTCTAACTATGGAGTAAGGTAGTGGATTTAGTTTCCCCATTACTATTGAATTATATGAGAAACATATTTCCAAAAGTAGCACTCTAACTACATCCAATAAAGCTCCTTTATTTCCTAATTGTCAAGATATACTTTTTTCAGAAGTGTAGATCTTTGTATATTAAATTCTGCCCCAGTTGGAAGAATGCAAAACTGGGATACCAGAGAGTACCTATGGATAGCAAAGATAGACTTTGAGTATATTATCTATAAGCTGTGTTAGTTGGCTTCACCCAAACAATTTGGTAAGACAATGGGCTTTGGTTAAATTATATTCTGTTAATCAGGTACATCAGAAGTACTATGTAACTAAGTGCTTTTCTGTATTCAATATTTGTAAGTTTTTTTACCAAAGGCTAATATTATTGGCTGGCAGTATGGTGTACTGATTAAGGCTTTGGACCTAGGAGTTCAACTCCTGTGGTTGTGGGTTCAAATACTGCTACTGACACTGTGTAACCATGAGCAAGTCACTTCACCTGCGTGTACTCCAATTGAAAAAACAAAAGAAATGGAGCCAATTGTATCTCAAACATTGTAAGTCTCCTTGGATAAAGGCATCAATCAAATAATAAGTAATAAAAATAATATTATTAGGTCGCTTTTGCGCATGAGTAAAGCACTCCTGTATTATATCTATTCCTGCTCTTTTCTTCTTTTCTTAGTGATCTGACTTTCATTTATGATCAGTGCAAAACTCAATTTTACATGAAGGTACATTCTTTTGAACTGATACAGGTGATCAGTAGGAATAATGATAGATTTGAATATACTATTATTATTAGATGTTTACATTTTCATTTCTTTCCTTCAAGTATTTCTTTTTGTATTTTTCATCACTTGTATGTGGTCTCCCTTTAAAGTCACCAGATACAAGCATATATAAAGAATTTTGGAAGGGTTTGGGGGGCATCACCATTCAAAGTAATGAGACACAAATATAAATGATTTTGGAGGGCAGGGGTGTCCCTATTCAAAGTCCATACATGCAAATGTATACTACAATGGAATGGCTTGTGGGGGACCTGTTAACATTAAACTGATGAAGTCAGTCCAGGAGTGTTTCAAGGATTTGCAAGTGTCAGAGTTTTGACCCATGCTGTGATTGTCATGCACAGTCTTACGTGTATTTAAAATCATAAAGCAGATTGAGGAAAGGTGTCTCTGTGGGCTTTTGTGCAAGTGGTGTAATATTGATCAGGGGCTATATTTCATATAATGGAGAAAAAGATCAGATTCTTAACACTACTGATCATGTACTGTATATAATGGAGAAAAAGATTAGGGTTTTAAGCCCCAGAAGCACCTACCCCGTCCGGATGCCATTGTGTCCATCCAGGTTTGTCTTTGATTGAAGGAAGCCACCTGTGCCTCTATTTCTCTCTCACTTACTGGAACTTTGTAATGTGCTTGCAACCATTAAGCTTCACATCTTCCTTGAGCTTCAGCAAAGTTTCTGCTTCTATTAAAGACCTCAGTGTACAGGCCAAACGTGATCGTGTCTCTTTTTTCCTGTCCAGGACACTGCCCCTTCTTCAGTCCTCCATCCACCCTAATGTTTAGTGCTGTTATATTGCTCATCAATCACTTCTGCTTTGTCCTTCATTTGCATAAAGCATGCTCTCAGCACAGCAGGGCATGTTCATTTTCATAATATTATAGACCTCAACAAATAAAATAGTAATTGACAAATAAAAAACATGGGTTGGCTAATTTCTAAGTTTCGATCAAATCTGTAAAAGAATTGTTGAGATTTTGTGGTATTTAGTTTTTCTATTGTAGTGGGAGTTTACCCCTAAATATTGATATATCTAAATGCCCTTTCTTATCGGATATTTAATGCCCTGGATATGCTTTTTTTAACAATTTCAGCTTATTACCTTAATGGGAAATAATATTTTTATTGATGAGTAAATGAGCGAGTGAATGAGTGAATTAACTTTGCATTTTATTGTTAGATAGATAGATAGATAGATAGATAGATAGATAGATAGATAGATAGATAGATAGATAGATAGATAGATAGATAGATAGATAGATAGATAGATAGATAGATATGCAGGACTAACAAAGCACTCAAAAGTATACAGTATACTAAACAGACAAATGGGGTTTATTGTGCTTATGAGCTACAGATATTTTTATCCTTTAAAAGTGTAAAGTTGTGTCACTCATTTTGTTAATTTTAAGGTAGAGTTATAAAGCTTCTTCCTCATGCCTAACTACTTTAGTCATAATTTATAGCAAGCAATAGAAGAGTCACCTTAATCCACTCCCTACTACGTCACAAGAAAGGACTGCTGTAGTGGACAGTGATATTAACAGATGTCCAATGGCTACTGATCATTATTGTAAGGTTGTTTTGTCATGGGGATTTTATTTGGACTGTTAAAACTGAGAGGATTTCTGTTAGAGAAAGGAATCGGTTATCTCGAGATATCAGCCAGTCTAGGTAGCCAACCTGAAAATTGTAAGAGGCATGCAGATTAGTCTTAACACAGGGATAATGCAAATCAGTTGGACAAAAAAAAATAGTATGTCACTTTCACATTCACTGAAACTTCAGCCAAGATATCAGTCTGTAAATAGGAAGATGGAATCTCACTCCTTTCTGTTTTTGGTTTAAATGCCACATTTAGGTCTGAAAGCTTTGGGTCAACTACTGAAGAATGTAATGTGGGCTCTATCTAATGTCACCTGGGCTCCAGTTTCTAAACAGATATGACCAGAAAGACACTAGGAGCGAAACCTTGGATATCTTCAGGGTGGAGTGGTGGCTCTGAGGCTAAGGATCTGCGCTGGTATCCTGAAGGTTGCCGGTTCGAATCCCCGTCACTGCCAAAAGAGATCCTACTCTGCTGGGCCCTTGAGCAAGAACCTTAACCTGTAATTGCTCCAGGGGTGCTGTACAATGGCTGACCCTGCGCTCTGACCCCAAGGGGTATGCGAAAACTAACAAATTTCTAATACGAGAAATTGTATAAGACGAAATAAAGAACAAAAAAAAAAAAAAAAACATGATTTAAGCATATCTTTCAGAGCAAATTCTGCCTTACATTTAAATCCTTATGTTAGTATCTAGGTTTCACATGTGATAATTAGAAAGTAGAGGCTGTGATTCTTAAACTGTCAGGTCTAATTTCTGCAAACATTTCAAAACTGACATTAGACAGTGTCAGTCATAGGGAATTCTAATCAAGTGCCATTTTCTAATTAAATTATTAGGATCCAAAAAATAGAAGACCAAGCTCTAGTCATCCGATAACAGACTTGGAAGACAGATCCTGAACCATGATGCCCAGGCTCATCCTGGAAGAAGCTGCTCTAATAGAACTGCAAAAACAATGCACTGTTACTAAGGTGGAGGGAAAATAAAGTGAGTGGAAGTGGGAAATGCAGAAGAACAGGGCTCCCTCCCCATAGGATGCATAGAAAGAACTCAATTTGGGAACCATTTGCTAACCTGCTTAAAATGAGACAATGCTGATAATTGTCTGTGCTTAAGCTGTGCCAACCTACTTGTTCTACTGTACAACCGTATGTTTAGTTATTTTCTGATATGGATGGGAAACATGTGGAAGAAGATGCTGTAACATTAAAATACCAAGAGCATCACATACAAAGATAACTTTGAATGGGTGACAGTTAGAACACTGGTTTGAAGGATGCTTCAGAGGTGGCTGCCATGAACTGCCATGGTCCTTGCATACTGTGCAAATACCATGTCTTTTATGTTTTATTAGAGAGGAGCTTATTTCCCACCTGTTTGGCTTTTTGATATTTTAAAGTGTAATGCAAAATTTTAAAAAGCACATTTTAAATCCAACAGATAATGCCAGTTATTCTCAGAAGTAGCCTTCATATGTCTCCTGGCTTCCTTTGAAAGCTTTTCTAATTCACACTTTTGTCTTTTCTGTTAGAAAAAAATAAATATATAGTTTTAATGAAAGAATTGACATCAGTGAAGCTTCAGGGCTATTTCTGAATAAGTTCATTGTCAGTTTTCACCTTGTATTTGTGTTGTTGCAGGGAAAAAATGAAAGAAAGAAAAGCAATCTGTTGAAAGAGCTTCAGCAAGAGTCAGGGTTCAATGTGACCTTGTGGGTTTCTGAAAGTGTGTGTGTGGGAGTCAGACAGTGGAAATCAATAGTTATTGAAAAAAGAAGTTTGCAAATGCATCACAATCTTTTTAATTAGATGAAGTATATAAAGGAGGTCAAGGATAAAATAGAAAAGAAATCTTTTTGTGAAATTGGACGTCAGTTTACTGTAGCACAGCATACATACTTTTTCAGGAAATGAAGCAGCTTCTTATACTAAAAAGGATATTTCAGTGATACACTTTTCTGTAGTTTGGCCCAATCACTGACTCACACTTTCAAAAAAGGGAGAAATGGAGGGAAGTTTTTTTGCCTCTGAAAAAAATATCACTTCTATTGAATTAGAAACTTTCTAGTCGAGTTCTTTTGTTTTTTTTTTTCCTTGTGATTATCACTTGACTATCTCCTTTTACCTTTAGTCTACAAGTTTATTTGGGTTGAATCCATTCTAGGGGTTTGTGTACTCCAGCCACTAGATGTTTGTTTTTGAAAGCCTATTCTCATGCTATACAGAAAAGCATGTGCTGAGCGATATAACAGAATCAAGCTGAAAGGAGACCATCACGTGAGCCAGAAATAATGTGAGTATCATTCAGGCTGTGAAGCAACTCCTCGTACAGTTGCCATAGAAGTGTCACGGGAGTTTGATAATCCTGTCTAAATGTTTTTTGTATGTTTAATGCTATTTGGCTCCATTTCCCAGGATAGCTTGTGCTAGACACTGCAAAAGTATGGAGAATCAAAGTCACTACTAGGTGGTAATTGGTTTATTAAATGAATTTATGGAATGAATGTTCTGCCCCTGCGGTGGGTTGGCGCCCTGCCCGGGATTGGTTCCCTGCCTTGTGCCCTGTGTTGGTTGGGATTGGCTCCAGCAGACCCCCGTGACCCTGTGTTCGGATTCAGCGGGTTGGAAAATGGATGGATGGATGGATGTTCTGCCCTAATTCTTGGTATTACCCCAAATCCATTTAAAGCTGATGTAAGGCTCTATCAATGATGATTTTTGTCTCATTTCCTGGTTACAATTTTTATGCAGAGGACATCAACATAAAGCAAAGGTTTGGACAGTATTCCATTTTGAAACCTAAGGTTTGAGCCTCTTGTCTCTGTGAATGAAATTGTAAAACTACCACATAAGTGTTTGAATAATGTCAATGTTCCTTATAAATGTCTCTTCTAATAGTAAAGTATTTCTGTGGAAAATATATTTAGTTTCTCCATAGAATGGAAGGATGAGAACTGTCTTGGAGACTGCATTTCGCATAGCTCTTAAGTCACAGTTAGTCTACATAGGCACGTCCTGTACTGACCCAGCTCAGTTGCTTAGCATGCTCAAGGCAAACTAAAGGGTCCTATGTACAGCATGATCAGTCTCGCTTATCTGGTGGTGCAGCTGGGAGAAGGGCTATCTTTGAAGCTGATAATAATAATGGACAGCATGGCGGTGAAGTGGTTAGCTCCCCACCCTTGAATCCTGTTTCCATGTCTTTCTCTGTGTGGAGTTTGCACATGCTTCATGAGTCTGCAAGTGTTCAGCATCCCTAAAGATTTGCAGTTTAGGTAAATTAGCAGTTTCAAACTTGCCTAAGCATGAGTGGGACATTCGATGGACAAGCACCCTGTCTGGGCTTATTTTCTGTTATGTGCCTAGCGCCACTAGGATAGGGTCCAGTCCCCCACATCTGTTCAATTCAATTCAATGTCAAGTTCTGATACTCCAAGACATAAGCATAAACGAAGCCTCACTGATCCAAATAGCGTTTAATAGAATCTTGGCAACAACAATGGTTATTAATCTTCTCTTTTTTACTCAGAAAATCGTGACATTAAAGTCTTTATTTGTTTTATAGGAGTATGACACAGGACATTTAATTTTCAATTTCATTAAAACAATATGTAACATCAGCACATTTTCATCATCACTGATAAGACAGCAACCTCAATAAAGACTGAACAGTCAATTTTTTGTATGTTTTATTGTTATTGGTACTTAACATTATTGTAATTGTTCACAATATACTGTCAGTACTTTTTTAGTGCTTAATTGTTTTAACCGCATAAGCAAGGTTGAGGAGTAGTTACTGTAAAAGCTTTGTTTAGTCTTAAACAAAATTATTGTAATTAGAAGCCCCAGTACAAAGTAAATATGCGTGTGCATCATAGTAATCCAACACAATTCAGGTCAAGGGCAGAGGCATTCAAAATTGTCCTCATTTCACTGATCTCTGGCAGACAAGTCTACCACTGTTTATGTGACTCATAGTTTCTGCAATAAATTAGTTATTTACTTTTGACAAAGTACACAACTAAATGAAGAAGTTTATGTACTTCATGGCCTTTTTCTTGGTAAGAGAAGAAATGATTGTAAGACGAACCAGTGAATGAATGGATATTGCATCAGACAGTGGTGTCAATAGACCCCTCCTCACTTATTGATAAATGCTTGGGTTAATTAATGAAAGAAATACTCTGCCTTCCCCTGTCAAGATGAACAATTTGAATTAGAGCGTTTTCTCCTTTGAGTTAAATGAGCCAGATGTGATAGGTAAAGCATTTTATCACGATGGCCATGTGTCCTTTATTTGGGATGTGTATCAAGTATGTTCCACTAGGAGTAGATCCAGGGGCACACCCACAAAACTGCATGAATACAAATTTACCAGAAAGTCTGTGACTACTTATGAATAATGGTGATAGAGAGGGACACTGCTAGGGTCCAATAACGTCTGGTTTTCCCCTGTTTATCTGTCACCAATGCCATCACACAGAGACATAGAGGGAAAGTAAGAAGAAATATCAATTACTATCAAAAGATGTCTAAAATAAGACACTTAAAAGGGTCACTTTTTAAAAATTAGGGGGCTCTGCCCCCTGCTCGCTTCGCTTGCCAACCCCCGTGCGAGCCCTGTGAGGTAGTCATTTCCCGGATCTGCCACTTGCGACAAATCGTGCTGTGCTTTTGGATCAACATGAAAATCAACTCTGTCTTTGATATCTCCGTCTTTTGAAACTATTATCACTGACAATTCGTCATGTTATGCATACATCTTCATTTGTAAATGTCAAGGGGTGTCCTGTTATTTTTTATATGGTAAAGGGCATGGTTGTGTGCGCATGTGTAATATAAATAAGGGGGTGTGGAGTTTAAAGCAAACAGTGTGTATGGAATAAGCGATAGAGAGACATGTGTGTGAGAAAGATAATAGCGTTTGGTTCAGTTTTGTTAAATAAAGTGTTCCTGTTGTTCATTGCCCTGTGAAACTGGTTGTATTTAAACATATACAGAAGAATATATAACACATCACAGGTTGGTTTATTATGTATGCAAGCGTGATCTTTCAGATTCATATAGAAATCCCAGAAAACTTCTTTGTCTGTGTTTTTCAGATAAATTTTGTGTAAAGTGCGATACTTTTGGACGTATAGATTTGTATCCATTATTGGCTGCAGAATTTCTAATACATCCGATCATTAAGCTCTTTCGATTCCATGCTGCATCGCTTCTCCGTGATCATAAATATAAACCTGACCGAATTGTGGTTTCTTGGAAATTAAACTTGCAGTAGCTCTGTCATATTACCTATGTCCATATATTCATTCTCTTTTCGCTGTTCCGTTATTTCACTGAGTAATAATTTCTGTTTGTTAGCACTAATGTGATCTTTACTATCGGTTTTTAGAGACTTTCAAATTTTAGTACTTTCATAATCTCTAACCTGCTCTGCATGTGTATCGCGCCAACGTTTTTGAACCTCTTTACAACATTCTACTTTGTCTTCTACTCTGTCTTTTCTTCTTCTACTGTTTGTCTTTTATTTCTGTCCCCACTTGGACCTGTTAGGTTTTCAATTCATCTCTTGGCACAAAGTCTCATCTCGCAGGACGTGAAATTATCTCTCTGAAAAAGTCTTACCCGAAGATTTTTTGATATAATAAAGAGACAAATCCATAGCCTGTGCAAAATCTGAAAAGCATGGAGTAGTGCGGAACATGAAAATGTGCTTTTAGCAGAAGTGAGCAGAGAGACAGCTGTCTATACATATTATAGCTACAACTGTTAATTTGAAGCAATATGTTAATTAATGAATGAGTGGATCACACATGGATGAGAATTTATTTTCATATTATTTTAGTTTGACTGTATAGACTGGAAGAAATCAAAATAACCAGACTGGGCCGAGGTATGCGTCCTAACGTTAGTTTTTTTTTTTTTAAGAAAAGCAGACTCGTATGAACTAATTTTAAAAACAGAAATGAGCTACCTGGTGTGTACAAAAGATGCTCATTGCTACTGGCCTAGCTGCATCATATTTGCAATTTTCAGATCTCATGGACTAGGATACTGGGATACCTCATGAGATTTGCCCTCAGTTACTGGCAGTAAACTCAACTTAAAATAATCTCAGACAGCTCATGACAGGATAATTTGTTCTGCACTCCAAATTTGCAGTGTTAAGACCATGTTTCCATTCTTATAATTTTTTTCTTTTGCTAGCCAAGTGCCTATAAATAAATAATATCCAATTTGTTCCCTAAAATTGTGATTATTATATTAAACAGTGCCTCATTAGGCTGTATGAATGCAATTCACCTTTTTAGGGATGTCAGTTTCTTTTGCTCACATTTTGAGTGACAAGAAGTGAATCTTCAGCCCTGTGTTTTCCAGTGTAAAGCTTTAAATGTGAGGCTGCATGTCTGTTCTACATATTGATACAAGACAAGGGTGAAAATAAACTGCACTCAGATTTATTATCTCCTTTAAAGATGATTTTTAACAGTTAATTTACTCAACCTTTTCACAAAATACAATTACCATTTCAGTCAAAATTCTCTGCTTATTCTACTTTCTTATTCATCCTTTGGACAATCATCTGCTTCAGCTGCATTGATAATCACACTGAAGGATGCAGTAAGAACTGACACTGTGAATAGTCAAAGCCCACAGACCCTGTTTGCAGTAAATTCTGCAAGAATTCTGTGATTCTTCTTCTGCTTAACTTCCTTCCACAGCCCAAAGACACTGAATTTATTATTTAAATTGGGTTTATTGTTAATTCCACATTGGCACAGTGGAAGTGTAACAGAGTGTGCATCCAGTCCAGGGATCTCATTTAAAAACTTTACAAGGATTCAAGTGTGAACGCGTACGTATGCAAAAAAAACAGGAAAATGCATACAGCAAAAAAAAAAAGTTTTATAAAACTGGGCGTATGCACATTTGTGTGCAATTCTGTAAATGTGTATAATTGAATGCACCTCTACCCTGAAACAACCATGTATGGATCATGCTAATAAATCTCATACATATGCAGTCACGATGATGTAGACCTTCATTGGCAGGTTGAGCAGCCTCTCATTTGATGTATCTACACACCAACAAATGCATTTGAGGGGTTCTATAGTACACTCCACAATGGAGTGTGCAAGAGCATGTGCAGCATTATAGCACCTCTCTTCTGCTTTATAGGGGTCAAGGAAAGGTGTAAGGTGTCAGTGTCTGAGCAGGTACACACTATCCCCTGGCACATGTTATGACATGATTCTGTTAGTTTAGACCATATGAAAAACTAAGGGCTCATTTATACTTCACGCTCAGAATGCGGACGTGCATGCATCATGGCTACCACGCGTTTCCAGCGTTCATTTGACGCGTCCTCTGAGCAGGTCCTCAGAAATTAATGTGATGCATGCGCGAGTTGCAGTACCAGCAAAAAGTCGGGGGGCGCAGTGTGATAAAAGTTGGAATGTGACTTCAGAGTCTCTGTTTACTATCTACATGTGACAGAAAGCCGCTTTGCAGATCCTATGGGATCAATGTCCGTGCTTAGATGTTTGATGAATGGTTCGATGTGGTGAAGAAAAATGCTGAGATACAGATGCATTCGTGGTGCTTTTATATGCAAGCATTGCATATTCGTGATCGTAATGACACGATACATTTTAAAAGTCTCACACACCGTCTTTTGTGCTATCTTTTTTTTCTGGGGCTTCCTCCTGACCTGACAGCAGCGGCAAACAGCAATAGATCGCCACACAGAACACATTAAATGTATGATATTCCAACTCTCTGCACATTTAAGAATCCTTAGATTTATACTTTGTGAGGGATGACCGACAGTTTATCCCGGCCAATACCCCCAAGCCACCAGTTGGAGCCATTCCTGCAACATGGAGGGGCCCAGCAGGGCATCATGGAACTTGGAGTCTTTCATCACAGCACTGCTGGATATTGTGGGGGCTTCCAGGGGATGCTGCAGGGAGGCTCAAGGACTTGTATTTTCAGTATAACTCAGAAGTACTTCCCAGTCACGAGGACAGAAGAAATAAAGTACTTCCGGGTTGAAGAAAAGAAGGAGTTTTCATCTGATCCGGAAGTGCTGGGAAATCACGTGGACTGGGGAATCAGAAGCACTTCCGGGTCAGGGAATATAAAAGGACTCTGGGAGATCCCAGCAGTGAGCTGAGTTGGGAGGAAGGGTGACTGAGCTACTGGGTGGAGTGGAGGAATTGTTATTGAGTATTGTATTGATACTTTATTGAGTATTGTGGAGTGGAGGGTGCTTTGTGCACTTATTTATAATAATAATGTCAATATTTGAACTTTTATCTGGTGTCTGACGAGTGGTCGGAGGGTTCAAGGGGACGACAGTGCCCCCTATCTGTCACAGTGGCATAGTCAGCAGGATTCTCTGGCCATCGGTTTGGCAGAGGACCAGGGAAAAATTTCTGTGGACAGAAACCCCAAGAAGACAGCGTTACGACACGCAGAAACAAATCGCCACAACCCAATTTACCAAGTCCGTCATGGGCAAAAAGAAGCTTAAGCAGAGTGGCAGCCCAAGTGGAGGTCCTACGTTCGTCAAGGCCGACACTCGGGATGAGCTACGGAGTGGCTACACGGATCGGGAAAGGCCTCTGGAGGAAGATAACTACAACGAGGTATGTGTCGGCGATCTAATCGATCATATCTTTAAAATAACTCATTTTGTCCCGTGCACATACCTCGGAGAAGATCATCCGGAGGCTCGGCGGAAGGCAGTAGAAATTTCCGAAGACGGTGGTGTGCTCTTGTTAGAGCAGACGAACAAAAAGAAGGATTTTCGCATGTTGGGTGCTGGCGAGGAACACGTGACCTGCCCTGGGGGATTCTGGGAAGGAGAAGGTCCGTGTACTGCTGCAGACGATTTCGCCCACAAGCAGACGGACTTTGGCTTTCCGAAGGGGAAGGGGAAGACGAGCGAAGTACCGCTCACCCCACAAAAAGGTAAGGATGTCGGGGAAATGACTGGTCGGTCCGCCAATAAATTGAAACAGGCGGATCGCAGTCAGCCAAAGGTGGCACCGCAGGCCTCCAAGAAGAACTCCAATTCCCAGACGCCTGTGCGCAGCCCAACTGAGCACATGCCAGGAGCGGGCATGCTCATTGGATCCCAGCCAGAAGGTAAGGCGAATGATGGCTTGAGCCTGCCTCCGGCTGAATTAAATAAAATGGACGTGTGCGAGCTGGAGAAATTAATCCAGCCCGTGACCAGTTTTTTTTACAGGTGGTGCAGTCAATCCAGAAGATCGTCGCTGACCTGGGAACAGCAGCTGAAGCGCCTATTAACACTAGAATTACCAGAGCCTACGAAAAAACTTGTAAATCCGTCCCACCTTAAATCGCGTCTTAAAGCCGTTTGCACATCTCCGCCAGTCTTTTGTCATCTAAATGTGCTGATAAACAAAAGCTACTAGCAGCCAGCTATTCCATCCCCCCACCGACTTAGAATGAACTCCTAGCTCATGCCTTGCCTTGATTTGATTATTTGGGATTGAAGTGGAGTTTTACAGTGGAAATAATTCGAGCATTATTTGGAATACACGCATTTCATGTGTGTTCCGTTTCTACAGTATAGTAGTCTGTGCAAACACATTTTTAAAACAGAAACGTTTTTCATATTCTAATAGTAAATGACAAAATGTAGGCATAAACTATATAACGTATGAAGCCTGAAGTCCATATATCAAAGAAACACTTTCACAAAAGGTACAAATAAGAGAACACGTGCGCTTTTCTTCAAAAATATAACTGCACAAAAAAAAAAGCCGTGTTAGCATGCCACATTGACACTCTTACTACAACTGCCGCGGTGGCGTAATGGTATCAGCTCCTGACTGGGGATCAGAGGGTGGCGAGTTCGATCCTGCATGGCTCCACTTTGAGAAATGAACTGTTCTTATTCTTACAATTTTAGAATAACAACATAAATTTCATTTCAGTCTGTAACAGCCGGTGTAACTTATGATACTGGTAAAGGTTAGCTTTTTCACTTTTCATTCTCGCAGTCGATGCATACTAACGCCCCCCCCCCACCCCCCAAAAGGGTTCTGACACATAAACGCTGGCGAAGCTGCCTTCCTTCGTATCTCACATAAAATTTTCACACCTGATCTGACGCTGTTCGTTTTCAAATAATATTGCATTAGTGCGATGAAGTTTTCACATATATTGTCTCTTTCAGGTGTGTAATAGAAACCACAGCATAGAGAGAAGTGAGTACATTGCTTCTTACAGGAAAAGTTGATGGAAAAAGTGCATTGGTACGAGAATGCAGTCACGAGTATACTGCAGTCTTTATGTGAAATAAATAATGTGAAATCATTCTCCTCTCTGCATGTCCTGGAGTACAAAAGAAACAGCATACAGCAACATGTGGGGACTGGCAGGAACACTCAATAACACTGAATAAAAAGAAAATCAAGTGACGGTGAGATACGAAGGAAGACAGCTTCGCCAGCGTTTATGTGTCAGAACCCTTTTGGGGCGGGGGGGGGGGCGTTAGTATGCATCGACTGCGAGAATGAAAAGTGAAAATGCTAACCTTTACCAGTATCATAAGTTACACCGGCTGTTACAGACTGAAATGAAATTTATGTTGTTATTCTAAAATTGTAAGAATAAGAGCAGTTCATTTCTCAAAGTGGAGCCGTGCGGGATCGAACTCGCCACCCTCTGATCCCCAGTCAGGAGCTGATACCATTACGCCACCACAGAGGTTGTAGTAAGAGTGTCAATGTGGCATGCTAACGCGGCTTTTTTTTTGTGCAGTTATATTTTTGAAGAAAAGCGCACGTGTTCTCTTATTTGTACCTTTTGTGAAAGTGTTTCTTTGATATATGGACTTCAGGCTTCATACGTTATATAGTTTATGCCTACATTTTGTCATTTACTATTAGAATATGAAAAACGTTTCTGTTTTAAAAATGTGTTTGCACAGACTACTATACTGTAGAAACGGAACACACATGAAATGCGTGTATTCCAAATAATGCTCGAATTATTTCCACTGTAAAACTCCACTTCAATCCCAAATAATCAAATCAAGGCAAGGCATGAGCTAGGAGTTCATTCTAAGTCGGTGGGGGGATGGAATAGCTGGCTGCTAGTAGCTTTTGTTTATCAGCACATTTAGATGACAAAAGACTCTGGCGGAGATGTGCAAACGGCTTTAAGACGCGATTTAAGGTGGGACGGATTTACGAGTTTTTTCGTAGGCTCTGGTAATTCTAGTGTTAAGAAGCTAAACGAGTGCCTGCGGCAGTTCTCTCGGGAGCCTCCTGTATTAAAAATTTCAGTGGTACAGGTAAGTGAGACCTATACCATACACAATAGAGGGACGCAGAGTGAAACGAGCCCGCGATTGATTAGTAGTGGGTGCCAATTCTCTGCGAGCCATACAAGGGAATCGGGAACGTTAACTGAGTGTTCGGGGGAAGGGTCGATGGAGCCGGAGCAGCTGGATGGTGCTGCCTCCCGGAGCGATGTGATCCTGAAGACCCCACACCAATTATATTTAAGTCAAATTGGGTTCAAACAGTGAAGAGTTTCTCTCTGGCAAATAGAGAGACTCAGACTGTAAATAAACCCCAGATTAAACAGGAGATCCCAAAAGAGAAACGGGGGTCTCCTGACAAAGTAGAAAAGGGAGCTGCGAGCTCCAGTACGGCGGTGGAACCCTCCTCAGTGGATAAACTAAATATTCCGAGCTGTTTCCAGTCTCGCAGAGGGAGAATACCAGGAGGACGGCGGCTGTGCTATGAATGACGCCAGCTGGGCCATATGTGGCAGAATTGGCCCAGGAGAGCTGGGGAGGAAGGGAAGCGGTTGCACAATGTCTCCGCACGGTTCTCCTATAATTATAATACAGGATAGAGTCACGGACCGGCTACAACAAATTCTTCCTGGAGGAAGATGTCCCTCGGGGGGCTGGACGCTTTGAACCACGGTTCTTCGCTGAGGGGGGAGTACTGTGATATATAGCTGGCAATTTATCCCGGCCAATACCCCCAAGCCAACAGATGGAGCCCTCCCTGCAACGTGGAGATGACCCGAATTCCAGCAGGGCATCATGGACCTTGGAGTTTTCCTTCACAGCCCTGCTGGATACCATGGGTGCCGCCCGAGGACGCCGCAGGGAGGCATAAGGATTTATATTTGCACTATAACCTGGAAGTACATCCTAGACACAGGGACAGAGGAAATGACGTACTTCCGGGCTGAAGAAAAAAATGAGTTTTCACCTGACCCAGAAGTGCTGGGGAATCACAAGCACTTCCGGGTTAAGATATATAAAAGGACTCTGGGGAAATCTCAGCAGCGAGCCGAGTTGGGAGGAAGGGTGACTGAGCTGCTGGGAGTGAAGGATTGTGTGTATTGATTGTGTATGGGGATTATTATTATTATCCAGTATTGTGGAGTGGAGGGTGCTTTGTGCACATTATTATTAAAATAAATAATTATTGGACTTTTATCTGGTGTCTGACATGTGGTCTGAGGGTTCAAGGGTACGACAGCGCCCCTATCTGTCACAACTTGATATCACTTTCATGATGAAATGCATTAAAGTATTAGTTACATTTTACAGATAAATCGTTAATTTTGTTTAAATAATGAATACTGTTAATAATTACACACATGGGGGTGACACGGTGGCGGAGCGGTAGCGCTGCTGTCTCACAGGAAGTCACTCACTGGTATTCCCTGCCTGGAGTTTACATGTTTTCCTGCTGGGTTTCCACAGTGTGCTCTGGTTTCCATCCAAAGATATGCAGATTTGGTGACACTAGAATGACGCCAGTGTACGTGTGGGTGCTTGTATTCACCGTGCGATGAGCTGATGCCCCATCCAGGGATTGTTTCTGCCTCGTGCCCAATGCTTGCTGGAATTGACACATCCCTGGATTGATGGATTTAATCATTAAACATCCTTTTCAGAAATATTGCAGTAAGGTGTCATCAGAATTCAATGGGTGTTCCAGGCAATTCACAACACAGCGAAGCCGAACCTGTTCTCACCGTGATAATATCTCGCACTGCCACCTGGTGGATTCCTCCAGATTTACGTAAAGTACGCATGCGAGTATAAACAGTAAAACGCTTGTGTAGCAGGAGCATCTGCTGGAGCATGCGTCGCGTGAAGTATAAACCTGGCCTAACGGTTCAAACCTTACCAACAAGCCAGCCATCTTGTACAGAACCATCAGCAAGTCCTCTGCCCATGCTACTCTATCAAAAAATAAATAAATTATGGATTGACCCAGGCCACCAAACCACAGTGCTTGTCAGTGTTTTGATCAAGGGTGTCGTCATTTCCCTCTTTATCTGAAATGCTGCGTATGGATGAGTCAGAGTTACCTTAAATACATGTAAGTTATAAATCCTGACCTTTGCATGAAAAGTTGCATGTGCTCATTTCAGGTCTCTTTTACTGTCTTACATGAGTTTTATAAATATGACACCTGTTCTGTCTTCTGATTTGCATCTGCATCCAAATATTTTAAATTGTGTAATCCAAGCTAAGACAACAGTGTGTCTAGAAAACAGGCAAGTGAATTACGAAAACTATTTTCTTTACCACAAAAAAAAAAAAAATCCTTACAAAAGGTAAATACTAAACAATTCCTAAAAAGGGAAAAAATGTACTATAATCAATTGAGTTGCATTGCCAATCACTAAAAAAAGAACATTTTGACACGGTTATTATTTTTGTTCTTCTTTTCAGCATATTTTTTTACTGTTGGTTTACTTATTTGGAATGTTCTCTTATGGCTCCATTTTGGAACATTTTGTTGTGATACCACACATCACTAATGGGGGTGGAGGGGGGTGTCATCTCTTGAACAAATGGCAGTCATATTTAAAACAAGAGATTTACTGTATATGCTCAGAAAACATATAAACTTTTGTTTTCAATTAAAGTAAATACTCTAGTGTAAGCAAATTAGTTTTCTGAACAATTCATTTCAAGTGTTTTTGCTTTATTTTGTCTTGACTTTTTGTTTTGGTGACTGATTTTAGAACTTTTAGTCATGATCCGAGTCTGACTCAAGTTACTCTTTAACATTTCCCAAAGTCGTTTACTGTATTTCACTCACTCTTAAAACCAGAAACAATTTTAATTTTACTTTGATGGAAAGATTAAATCATTTGTCATATTTGGAGCCCAACGTTCAGATGGAATTTAGATAGAAATTGCAAGTTGGAGCAAACTACTATACTTGGATTATTTTGATTACATTGTAACTGTTGTGTCACTCTATCTGAATAGCAATCAAATTAACACCACCATGTCTGAAACGCATTAAAGAAAACAATTAATGGTTTAAAGGAAAAATGTTAAAGTCAGATTACAGCAGAATTTATATCGTTGAAGTAAACAAACTGGATTAAAATTTAAAACAAAAAAGTACAGTTGTTATGGTGTATAAAATCTGTACATTTTGGTTTAATCTTCCATTATATTTTGGTCAAGATAAAACAACAGATGAACTACAATTAAGACAAATCAAAGCAGGTTTTCTTACACCTCACTTTTAAAACAGCTGTTTCCAACATTTAGATATTTATCCAATATCCAATATTTAGCCCCTCCTTTAACCGTCACCTTATCGTGGTGGAGGGGTTTGCGTGTCCCAATGATCCTAGGAGCTCTGTTGTCCGGGGCTTTATGCCCCTGGTAGGGCCACCCAAGGCAAACTGGTCCTAGGTGAGGGATGAGACAAAGAGCGGTTAAACAAACCTCCTATGAAGAAAAACCATTTTGGACGGCGTTTTCCCTTGCCCGGATGCGGGTCACCGGGGCCCCACTCTGGAGCCAGGCCTGGAGGTGGGGCTCGATGGCGAGCGCCTGGTGGCCGGGCCTGCACCCATGGGGCTCGGCCGGGCACAGCCCGAAGAGGCAACGTGGGTCCCCCTTCCCATGGGCTCACCACCTATGGGAGGGGCCAAGGAGGTCGGGTGCAGTGTGAGTTGGGTGGTGGCCGAAGGCGGGGACCTGGGCGGTCCGATCCTCGGCTACAGAAACTGGCTCTTGGGACGTGGAATGTCACCTCTCTGAAGGGGAAGGAGCCTGAGCTAGTGCGCGAAGTTGAGAGGTTCCAGCTAGATATAGTCGGGCTCACCTCGACGCACAGCTTGGACTCTGGAACCAATCTCCTTGAGAGGGGCTGGACTCTCTACCACTCTGGAGTTGCCCCCGGTGAGAGGCGCCGAGCAGGTGTGGGTATACTTATTGCCCCCCAACTTGGAGCCTGTACATTGGGGTTTACCCCGGTGGACGAGAGGGTAGCTTCCCTTCGCCTTCGGGTGGGGGGGACGGGTCCTAACTGTTGTTTGTGCGTATGCACCGAACAGCAGTTCGGAGTACCCACCCTTTTTGGAGTCCCTGGAGGGGGTGCTAGAGGGCATACCTTCTGGGGACTCCCTCGTTCTGCTGGGAGACTTCAATGCTCACGTGGGCAATGACAGTGAGACCTGGAAGGGCGTGATTGGGAGGAATGGCCCCCCTGATCTGAACCCGAGCGGTGTTTTGTTATTGGACTTCTGTGCTCGTCACGGATTGTCCATAACGAACACCATGTTCAAGCATAGGGGTATTCATATGTGCACTTGGCACCAGGACACCCTAGGCCTCAGTTCGATGATCGACTTGGTGGTCGTGTCGTCGGACTTGCGGCCACATGTCTTGGACACTCGGGTGAAGAGAGGGGCGGAGCTGTCAACTGATCACCACCTGGTGGTGAGTTGGCTTCGATGGTGGGGGAGGATGCCGGTCAGGCGTGGTAGGCCCAAACGTGTTGTGAGGGTCTGCTGGGAACGTCTGGCAGAGCCCCCTGTCAGAAGTAGCTTCAACTCCCACCTCCGGCAGAACTTCGACCACATCCCGAGGGAGGTGGGGGACATTGAGTCCGAATGGGCCATGTTCCGTGCCTCTATTGTTGAGGCAGCTGACCGGAGCTGTGGCCGTAAGGTGGTCGGTGCCTGTCGTGGCGGCAATCCCCGAACCCGCTGGTGGACACCGGCGGTGAAGGATGCCGTCAAGCTGAAGAAGGAGTCCTACAGGACCCTTTTGTCCTGTGGGACCCCGGAGGCAGCTGATAGGTACCGGCAGGCCAAGCGGAATGCGGCTTTGGTGGTTGCTGAGGCAAAAACTCGGGCGTGGGAGGAGTTTGGGGAGGCCATGGAGAATGACTTTCGGACGGCTTCGAGGAGATTCTGGTCCACCATCCGGCGTCTCAGGAAGGGGAAGCAGTGCAGTGTCAACACTGTATATGGTGGGGATGGTGCGCTGCTGACCTCGACTCGGGACGTTGTGGGTCGGTGGGGGGAATACTTCGAAGACCTCCTCAATCCCATTAACATGCCTTCCAATGAGGAAGCAGAGCCTGGGGACTCAGAGGTGGGCTCCCCCATCTCTGGGACTGAGGTCACCGAGGTGGTCAAAAAACTCCTTGGTGGCAGGGCCCCGGGGGTGGATGAGATACGCCAGGAGTTCCTCAAGGCTCTGGATGTTGTAGGACTGTCTTGGTTGACACCCCTCTGCAACATTGCATGGACATCAGGGACAGTGCCTCTGGATTGTCAGACCGGGGTGGTGGTCCCCCTCTTTAAGAAGGGGGATCGGAGGGTGTGTTCCAACTACAGAGGGATCACACTCCTCAGCCTCCCTGGAAAAGTCTATTCAGGGGTCCTGGAGAGGAGGGTCCGTCGGATAGTCGAGCCTCGGATTCAGGAGGAACAGTGTGGTTTTCGTCCTGGTCGCGGAACAGTGGACCAGCTCTATACCCTTAGCAGGGTCCTGGAGGGTGCATGGGAGTTTGCCCAACCAGTCTACATGTGTTTTGTGGACTTAGAAAAGGCATTCGACCGTGTCCCTCGGGGAATCCTGTGGGGGGTACTCCGAGAGTATGGGGTACCGGCCCCCCTGATAAGGGCTGTTCAGTCCCTGTACGATCAGTGCCAGAGCTTGGTCCGCATTGCCGGCAGTAAGTCGAACCCGTTTCCAGTGAGAGTTGGACTCCGCCAGGGCTGCCCTTTGTCACCGATTCTGTTCATAACTTTTATGGACAGAATTTCTAGGCGCAGCCAGGGTGTTGAGGGGGTCCGGTTTGGTGGGCTCAGGATTGGGTCACTGCTTTTTGCAGATGATGTTGTCCTGTTTGCTTCATCAGGCCGTGATCTTCAGCTCTCTCTGGATCGGTTCGCAGCCGAGTGTGAAGCGGCTGGGATGAGAATCAGCACCTCCAAATCCGAGACCATGGTCCTCAACCGGAAAAGGGTGGAGTGCCCTCTCAGGGTTGGTAGCGAGATCCTGCCCCAAGTGGAGGAGTTCAAGTATCTCGGGGTCTTGTTCACGAGTGAGGGAAGAATGGAGCGTGAGATCGACAGGCGGATCGGTGCGGCATCCGCAGTAATGCGGGCGTTGCATCGGTCTGTCGTGGTGAAAAAGGAGCTGAGCCGCAAGGTGAAGCTCTCAATTTACCAGTCGATCTATGTTCCTACCCTCACCTATGGTCATGAGCTATGGGTAGTGACCGAAAGAACGAGATCGCGAATACAAGCGGCTGAAATGAGTTTCCTCCGCAGGGTGTCTGGGCTTTCCCTTAAAGATAGGGTGAGAAGCTCAGTCATCCGGGAGGGGCTCAGAGTAGAGCCGCTGCTCCTCCGCATCGAGAGGAGTCAGATGAGGTGGCTCGGGCATCTGATCAGGATGCCTCCTGGATGCCTCCCTGGTGAGGTGTTCCAGGCATGTCCAACCGGGAGGAGGCCCCGGGGAAGACCCAGGACACGCTGGAGGGACTATGTCTCTCGACTGGCCTGGGAACGCCTTGGGATTCTCCCGGAAGAGCTAGAAGAAGTGGCCGGGGAGAGGGAAGTCTGGGCATCTCTGCTCAAGCTGCTGCCCCCGCGACCCGACCTCGGATAAGCGGGAGACAATGGATGGATGGATGGATGGATGTTTCCAACATTGAAAGGAAGACATTCTGATGGCTCAATTATTTTACAGCCTGGGAAAGGATGCTGAGATAATACCTCAGGCTATTGATTACTTTATGGATGGACATCTGGGACAACAATTGGGTTTATGGCCTGTTTAAGGGAGACTGAGGCAATATCAAAGAACTTTATTATCTGGGAAAGAGTTTGAGCAAAATTCATCAATCACATTGACAGCCAGCCAATCAGGTGCATGTGTTGTGAAACCAAGGCATGACATTTCATAATAAATATGCCTTGGTTTGAAAGAGGAAAGAGGAGAGAAGCAGAAGAGGAGAAGAAGAAAGAGAAGAAGGAGAAGAAGAGGAACAGACGAAGACGGCACTAGTCATCAGAACGGCATCATGAACATTGATTGCTAAATCAAACGCCTCCCTGGGACATTCATCCTTGTCATCTGTAACATTTTTGTAAGCTATTCCTAAAGACTATATATATTCAGACTTTCCTATCAGTACCTATTTTCTATTATTCTTTGTTCCAGTGCTATTATTATTATTCTTGTAATAAATACCATGCTGCTTTTAACTTTCTATGCTTTGTCTTAATGTCTAGAGTGATTGAATTAATAAGTTAGATTTCTTTGAGCACCTGGTGACAGCCAGATTTTTTGCCATTATTTCTGTGCTGCGAGGTTTATAAGGCTGAGAGTGAGGGCGCCACTCAATAGAAGGGACAGTACGATAAAAAGAAGGTATTCTTGGCTGATAAATGGCATATAGTCAAGAGTGCTGAGTCTTTGTATGTTTAAATGTATTCTTGTAGACCAAAAGTAATATTTAGGTCTGAGATATCATTGAAACATTGTATGTTGTTCGTGCCGATAATAAGTAAGTCTCTTGAAGTGCTGAGTGACAGGCTGATGTATGGTTTAAAGTGCTAAGGGTTAATCAGCGTGTGTGTGTGTGTCATTCATGGGGCACTGTTGTGGTTAGGGTCTGTGTGTGTGTTTATCAATATGTGTGTGTGTGTGTGTTCATTTTAAAGTGCAACAGTAGACCAACCCAATAACGAACTTGACGAGAACATTTACCCTTGAGAAACAGGTAAAGGGTAAGTAGAGAGAAATACTACGATAATACAACAGTGTATGGAAAATTGTTATGTGCCAGAATGGAAATTTACAAATGATCAGTAATATGTATACAAACTTAAAGGATCAAATGTGCTTAACCTATCACATGCCCATCTTGTAACTCTCCCTGCTTAGCAGTTTGCTCAGGGTGTTGCTCACCTTTGCAGCAGTGATCCCCCCCTAAGTCAACTGAGTCGGAATGGGAACTCAGAGCCTTATGAATAAACAGCACCTCTCCCAGCAAACTGAGCCAAAGAAGAAACTCCATTCAGCCCGCTGACTGCAAAGGGCCTCTTGTACAACAGCTGTCTCCTTCTCAGCCACACAGCACATACCCCTCCACCTTCAGTAGCTCATACTACACTAGAAATGTCTAGTTTATAAAACAGCAGCCTGATTAATTGGCTTATTAATCTGAACAAAACAACTACATCTTGGGCAGCACAGTGGTGCAGTAGTTAGTGTTGCTATAGGAGACGGAGTTTCAATCCTGGTCCTGGTGTGAGGTGTGTATGCTCATCCAGTGCTTACTTATGCTTTCCTTAGTTGCTTTTGTTTTTCAGACACATTGCAAAAATATTCAGGCTAGTTTTTTTTTTTTTTGTTTTTTATTTTGCCTTATACAATTTCTTGTATTAGGAATTTGTTAGTTTTTGCATACCCCTTGGGGTCAGAGCGCAGGGTCAGCCATTGTACAGCGCCCCTGGAGCAATTTCAGGTTAAGGGTCTTGCTCAAGGACCCAGCAGAGTAGGACCTCTTTTGGCAGTGACAGGGATTTGAACTGGCAACCTTCTGGATACCAGCACAGATACTTAGCCTTAGAGCCACCACTCTGCCCCCAGTTTAACTGGTTACTCTAATCTGACTTGGTATGAAAATATGGGTGCCATGTTTCTGATGTTGCCATGATTAAACTCAAAGTATTCACAACCATAGAACTGAATTAAGTGGGTTTAGAAAATCCATGGGTGAATGTAATAGCACGTTGGGTGAGATATTCATACAAAGTTTATGTCTGTTTCTCATCAGTTGTGTTATATATTTACTTGATATACTAAACAGTTATCAATGTATGAGATATCAACCATAAAATAGAATATAGTAAGAAATTCTGTTGTATGTAAAAGAAAACACTTTGTGCTAAAACAGTCCATTCTTGTTTGTTTGGAGCATTGATGGAGTCATACTAACTAACCTATTGTGTATGGCTAAACTAGGGGGTTCCCCCCGCTCGCTTCTCTTGCCAGCCACTTCGCGTCTCTGCCACTCGCGTTTTGAAGAGGGGGGCTGAATGCACCCCAAGGAGACGCGGTCGCTCCTCCGAAACCCCATCTTACACGGTGATACAATGAGAAACAAATACAGTTTTTTACCTCCTCTTTGCTAGATCAACTGCTGGCTTGCTGCTGCTGCCATGCCGCGTGATCTGCATCTTGTGTGGCGCTTCAAATATTTAAAAGCCTGTACAGCAGCTGTCCTACTCTTTCTCTTTTATTTCCGGTCCCAGGCATGGTTAAATCTTTTGGCACAAAGTCCCATCTCGCGAGACAAGAGTTCTTGATATTTTTTAGTTTATAATTTAAAAACGGAAAAAGAATCTGAAAACCTAACAACTTCTCATTCAAGTTCAATAAATTCTGAAAAGAATGATACCAAACATATATACGTGGGTTTTAAAATAAGCCCGATTTAAAGTGTGACAAAAAACGTGACATAAAAATGTCACCATTGCACTTTTAGGATTTCATATATGAGAGAGAGAGAGAGAGAGAGAGAGAGAGAGACAGTAAATGTGACATTGACTCCTATGTATACACTCTTCTAAACACTCCTTTTAAAATCATCTGCAGTGTTTACAGCTACATGGTTAAGATTCATGCTTACAGCTTGCCTTGTGAGAAGATTGCAGTCTCTACAGCTTGCCATCTAGCGTCCAGGAGGAGGTATTGCAAAGTCTATGGCTGCTCCCCCTGAACATATACCGAAGGGGCGTCCCGGCTGGGCATGGACCCCGGCCATCTGCCACACCATGTATAAACTTTCATAAAACTGACCCTCCTCGAACCACCACCTTATCGTGGTGGAGGGGTTTGCGTGTCCCAATGATCCTAGGTTCTCTGTTGTCCGGGGCTTTATGCCCCTGGTAGGGCCACACAAGGCAAACTGGTCCTAGGTGAGGGATGAGACAAAGTGCGGTTCAATATAACCTCCTATGACGAATAAAAAATTTGGACGGCATTTTCCCTCGCCTGGACGCGGGTCACCGGGGCCCCACTCTGGAGCCAGGCCTGGAGGTGGGGCTCGATGGCGAGCACCTGGTGGCTGGGCTTGCACCCATGGCGCTCGGCCGCGCACAGCCTGAAGAGGCAACGTGGGTCCCCCTTCCCATGGGCTCACCACCTATGGGAGGGGCCAAGGAGGTCGGGTGCAGTGTGAGTTGGGTAGTGGCCGAAGGCGGGGACTTTGGCGGTCCAATCCTCGGCTACAGAAGCTGGCTCTTGGGACGTGGAATGTCACCTCTCTGAAGGGGAAGGAGCCTGAGCTTGTGCGCGAGGTTGAGAAGTTCCGGCTAGATATAGTCGGGCTCACCTCGACGCACAGCTTGGACTCTGGAACCAATCTCCTTGAGAGGGGCTGGACTCTGTACCACTCTGGAGTTGCCTGCGGTGAGAGGCGCCAAGCTGGTGTGGGCATTCTTATTGCCCCCCGACTTGGAGCCTGTACATTGGGGTTTCCCCCGGTGGACGAGAGGGTAGCCTCCCTCTGCCTTCGGGTGGGGGGGACGGGTCCTAACTGTTGTTTGTGTGTATGCACCAAACAGCAGTTCGGAGTACCCACCCTTTTTGGAGTCCCTGGAGGGGGTGCTAGAGGGCATACCTTCTGGGGACTCCTTCGTACTGTTGGGAGACTTCAATGCTCACGTGGGCAAAGACAGTGAGACCTGGAAGGACGTGATTGGGAGGAATGGCCCCCCCGATCTGAACCCAAGTGGTGTTTTGTTATTGGACTTCTGTGCTTGTCACGGATTGTCCATAACAAACACCATGTTCAAACATAAGGGTGTTCATATGTGCACTTGGCACCAGGACACCCTAGGCCTCAGTTCGATGATCGACTTTGTGGTTGTGTCGTCGGACCTGTGGCTACATGTCTTGGACACTCGGGTGAAGAGAGGGGCGGAGCTGTCAACTGATCACCACCTGGTGGTGAGTTGGCTCCGATGGTGGGGGAGGATGCCGGTCAGGCCTGGTAGGCCCAAACATGTTGTGAGGGTCTGCTGGGAACGTCTGGCAGAGCCCCCTGTCAAAAGTAGCTTCAACTCCCACCTCCGGCAGAACTTCGACCATGTCCCGAGGGAGGTGGGGGACATTGAGTCTGAATGGGCCATGTTCCGTGCCTCTATTGTTGAGGCGGCTGACCGGAGCTGTGGCCGTAAGGTAGTCGTGCCTGTCGTGGCGGCAATCCCCGAACCCGTTGGTGGACACCGACGGTGAGGGATGCCGTCAAGCGGAAGAAGGAGTCCTACCGGTCCCTTTTGTCCTGTGGGACTCTGGAGGCAGCTGATAGGTACCGGCAGGCCAAGCGGAATGCGGCTTCGGTGGTTGCTGAGGCAAAAACTCAGGCATGGGAGGAGTTTGGGGAGGCCATAGAAAATGACTTTCGAACAGCTTTGAGGAGATTCTGGTCCACCGTCCGGCGTCTCAGCAGGGGGAAGCAGTGCAGTGTCAACACTGTGTATGGTGGGGATGGTGCACTGCAGACCTCGACTCGGGACGTTGTGGGTCGGTGAGGGGAGTACTTCGAAGACCTCCTCAATCCCACTAGCATGCCTTCCAATGAGGAAGCAGAGCCTGGGGACTCGGAGGTGGGCTCCCCCATCTCTAGGACTGAGGTCACCGAGGTGGTCAAAAAATTCCTTGGTGGCAGGGCCCCGGGGGTGGATGAGATACACCCGTTCCTCAAGGCTCTGGATGTTGTAGGGCTGTCTTGGTTGACACGTCTCTGCAACATCGCATGGACATCAGGAACAGTGCCTCTGGATTGGCAGACCGGGGTGGTGGTCCCACTCTTTAAGAAGGGGGACCGGAGGGTGTGTTCCAACTACAGAGGAATCACACTCCTCAGCCTCCCTGGAAAAGTCTATTCAGGGGTTCTGGAGAGGAGGGTCCGTCGGATAGTCGAACCTCGGATTCAGGAGGAACAGTGTGGTTTTCGTCCTGGTCGTGGAACAGTGGACCAGCTCTACACCCTTAGCAGGGTCCTGGAGGGTGCATGGGAGTTCGCCCAACCAGTCTACATGTGTTTTGTGGACTTGGAAAAGGCGTTCGACCGTGTCCCTCGGGGAATCCTGTGGGGGGGGTACTCCGAGAGTATGGGGTACCGGACCCCCTGATAAGAGCTGTTTCGGTACCTGTACGATCGGTGTCAGAGCTTGGTCCGCATTGCTGGCAGTAAGTCGAACCTGTTTCCAGTGAGAGTTGGACTCCGCCAGGGCTGCCCTTTGTCACCGATTCTGTTCATAACTTTTATGGACAGAATTTCTAGGCGCAGCCAGGGTGTTGAGGGGGTCCGGCTTGGTGGACTCAGGATTGGGTCACTGCTTTTTGTAGATGATGTTGTCCTGTTTGCTTCATCAGGCCGTGATCTTCAGCTCTCTCTTGATCGGTTCACAGCTGAGTGTGAAGCGGCTGGGATGGGAATCAGCACCTCCAAATCCGAGACCATGGTCCTCAGCCGGAAAAGGGTGGAGTGCCCTCTCAGGGTTGGGAGTGAGATCGTGCCCCAAGTGGAGGAGTTCAAGTATCTCGGGGTCTTGTTCACGAGTGAGGGAAGAATGGAGCGTGAGATCGACAGGCGGATCGGTGCGGCATCCGCAGTGATGCGGGCTCTGCATCGGTCTGTCGTGGTGAAAAAGAAGCTGAGCCGTAAGGCAAAGCTCTCAATTTACCAGTCGATCTATGTTCCTACCCTCACCTATGGTCATGAGCTATGGGCAGTGACCGAAAGACCAAGATCGCGAATACAAGCGGGTGAAATGAGTTTTCTCCTTAGGGTGTCTGGGCTCTCCCTTAAAGATAGGGTGAGAAGCTCAGTCATCCGGGAGGGGCTCAGAGTAGAGGCACCGTTTCTCCGCATCGAGAGGAGTCAGATGAGGTGGCTTGGGCATCTGATCAGGATGCCTCCTGGACGCCTCCCTGGTGAGGTGTTCCGGGCATGTCCAACCGGGAGGAGGCCCCGGGGAAGACCCAGGACACGCTGGAGGGACTATGTCTCCCGGCTGGCCTGGGAACGCCTCAGGATTCTCCCGGAAGAGCTAGAAGAAGTGGCCGGGGAGAGGGAAGTCTGGGCATCTCTGCTCAAGCTGCTGCCCCCGCGACCCGACCTTGGATAAGCGGAAGAGGATGGATGGATGGATGGATGGATGAAAACTGACCAGATAAACAGCCAAACATGATCATGCTCTTGTATTTTATAAATATGTTCAGTCCTTTATATGCTGTAAAAAAATAACATCAATTCTTTTTTCACATCCCTGACCTGAGCGCCCAAAGATTAATTATATGAACACTGGCTGCTGGGCCACCTGATCATACGGTTTCAAAATATCTAGCAAATGGTTACATTACAACTAAACTGACACTTTGTTACTGGATTATAGGTGGCATACTTTTTTCTGTTTTGCTGTATGACTGAGCCTGGCAACGGTGCAGCATATTGATACGTTTGATTCTTGCCTTACACCAAGTGCTGCTAGGATAATAATAATGTGGGCATTTTTACTTCAATAAAAAAAGTATTGCATTAGGTTACTCATTACTTTAAAAAGAAATTGGACTATGTAACGCATATAAAACATTTATCTTGTTACCTCCAACACTGCTTCCAAGATTGTGCTGCTGAGCTTAGCACTGTATGTTCAGTTAATCAACATACTTTTAATGACTTATGAAATATTCTGACAGATTTTTTTCAACCAAGAGAAGGAATAAGGTGATCTCTCTTTTGCATTTTGGAGGACATTTCCACCCTTTACTATGGTTGCTGGATGCATCATGTATGTGAAGCTAACAGAGCACAATAGACATGCACAGATTGCAAAATCCTTAAGTGTAACCATCTTAAGGGTTTACATGGCCAAATAACTGATCTTAGTTTCTCTAACCAAAATAAGGATATACATGGAATTTCTGAAACCAGGTTTCTGTGAAATGGGGTTATTACAGCATATGTACAGTAAATGCACTCATTGTTTTGTTTAATACTAAATTTTAGTTTGTTATTTTGTGTAGGAATTGTATGTATTTATATACATTAGAACCTAAAGTTAATTTGCTGATCTTTTTATTTCCCATTTATCTGCATACAGGTTTACATTTTTCTTCTGTTTAAGAGAGGCACTCTTTTCATGTAATGATTTTTTTTTCTTCTTGAATTTCTTTGGTTCCATCTATTTGTTATTATAAATGTTAATAGCCTTTTCCAGCTCCATTTTGCCTAAGTCAATATGAATGTGGCTCTCTTGCCACCATGTGAGGTTCCATTGTGCGACTGTATTTTGCAGAGGCTATTTAAAATGGTGGCACACTGTCCAAGATGTTGGTTTCAATAAGAAAACTCTTTTGCAAAAAGGATTTAAAGGGAGTCATACTTGCATTTTTTCCTTTAATTTTGGTTTACCTATTAGACTTGGTTATTTTGGTATATTCAATATCTTGGTGTTGACCTTTGCATGTCATTATCACTAGGCCTTTTCTCTTTTTGTCCCCTGTTGAGTTTCACACATTTTGCCTTTTTTCAACATTTTATAATTGTTTATTTTTATTAATGCCTTTAAAGACAATTATGTGCTTATTTCTAAATCAAACATTATACAGATGGGATGGCCTAATGCAGTTGCATTATAGGTAAAAGTTACCTTCAGTAATGCACTGTGTGATGTTAAGGAATTCACTTAACCTGCAAATCCACCTATTGTAAAATATCCATAGAACCAATTATAAGATGGCCCTGTATTTGGGATACAAAAATGGGTCTTGTACAATCCCAATCCTAGAATTACTCCAGAAAAATCAAGAGGTTCAACCAAAAAGCTGTTTATGAAGAAATAATAAAGGTGCACAGAACAGTATAAGGGGAGGATGTGGAACATTGCTCAAGGTTCAATATAACAAGAAGTCTAGACTAACCGTGTCTCACTGGCAGACCCACTGTCCATTCACTAAACAATACAAAACCATACTCAGCTACTCACTTGTCTCGTCTTCCTTCTCCCAACCCAAGCAGGCTTCATTTTTACTTCTCTTCCAGCTCCAAGCTCTCAGACTAAGGTTCTTCTAAATGTGCACCTGCGAGCACCACAAGTTGTTACCTCGTGTTCAGCTGTTCCAGATACTTCTGAGTCATTCTAAACCCTTTTTAAATATTCAGACCACAGGCTATGGGTCCCAAATATTCTTGTCAAACTAGTTGTCCCCCTGGACTACACAGACCAGGAACCCTTGGAGGATGTTGCATGACAGTTCTGTTTCAGCCAGGATTCCTCACCAGGTTAGCGTTCAACTGTTTGTTTTGTGTCTTTATTGTATATTTTTGATTGATCTGTATTTCATTTGTGTATGATTTGCAATTATTTTACATTTTATGTATCTGTATCTAAGACTGTGTTATGGTGGGGGGGGGGGGGGGGGGGGGGGGGTTGTCACCCATCAATCACCACCAGGAAGTGCTATAATTCTAGAGGGTCTCCCCCGCGTTCCTGGTGGTTTATGAAGATTGCGCTCTGGAGTTAGTGAATTTACTTGTGTTTTGCTGTGTTTCTGCCTTTTGCGTATTTTGGATTTTTGATCATTTTGCTCTGTTTTTTTGACCACGCTATTTGGATTCTGCATTGGGACTTTCTTTACTTTGGATTGCTTTTGCTGGCAGCTCCTTTAGGTCTTTTGGTGTCTTTGGAGCTTTACAGTGTAACAGACCATTTTGTGAGAGTCAAACTTTTCATTTTATAAAGATCCTGTGTTTTAATGGTAAATCCCCCTTAGTAGGCACTATGGAAAGTGTTTTTGAAACATTGGCATTCTTAGTACTTTGGGACTCTCAGTCATAACAGTAGCAGTATGTTGCTTCTACCACCTAAAAGAATTGAGGAATGGAAAAAATATTACTGAGTCCCCTCAGTCAACCTTCTGTTATACAGTATGGACATTCGTGCCAGGCGATGTTCTCATACTGGCCAGAAAGTGCAATATACAATTCACTTTTCCACTCTGCTTTCCTTTAAACCAGATTTTACTTTTTTTTTGTATTGTAACAAATGACTTGCGTGCCAGAAAACCATTGTCATGGCCATGATGGTGTAATGAATGACCATGTCATTCTTTAATTCTCCTATAAAATCATCTCTTTCTCTGGTGTATTTGATAGTAGGCACCACCATGTAGTGCTTTACATAGTATTCATAGAAATTCAGTCCTTGCAAATCACAGCAATTCAAAATGAGAAGGGGAACATTATATACTGTACATGTTCACAATGATATAGTGCTTGAATGTAGATTAATCTATAGAGAATCTTTGTTTTTAGTCAACCAGCCATGCCTTCATGATTCATGATTTGGATTTTATAATAAACTATATGAAAATATGTTGCTATGAACGGTTACTTATTCAGTGTTGGTTTCTGCCTTACACCTACTCTGACTCTGGCACCCTACAGCCATGTATTGTAAAATGCAGGTTAAAAAATGGAAATTAATAAATTGTGGCTTCAAAAAAGTGAGTGTGGGTGTTTCCTTGGAATGGACTGGTGCCCTGTACATCATTGGTTCCTGTCTTCTGTCCAGTCTTATTGACATTTGCACCAGCTCCCACTGATCATGCACTGGATAAGCAAATTATGAAATGAATTATGATTGATGGATGCGTTTTTAATGATTTTACAGATTTAGTTGGCTTAAAGAGCTTTATTGTACACCTCTAAAGTAGAACTATTATATTGAATGATCTATCAAACTGCCTTTGTGCTTTTTACAGCACACCATAAGGTACTTCATAAAGTGGAAAACAATACGCTTTAAAGCAATAACCCTAAGTGCAATACAACATAATTCAAATTAAACACGAATCATAAGAATATAAACAATAGTAAAATTGAATGCAAATAGTAGTGGACTGATAATTAGGTTTGATAAATAGAACAGTATCATTATCGATACATGAGATACCGAAGTGCTGTTTAGAAGATAAAATAAACACCAGCATTGTCATCAAGGATGTGGGTGATGCTTTCAGAAATTGGGTGCCTCTTCCATGGTATTCTGAACATGCCGCCTATCACTTATGTTTTAAATAATGGGTAAGGAGACTTTGATTTCATGTCATATGCATGACAGTGCCCTGTAATAGACTGGGACCCCATCTGAGGTTGGTTCATAACTTGCACCAAATACTGTTGGATAGAATCTTACCTCTAAAAGCCTGAATTGGAATAAACATATTCAACAAATTCAAAACGTGCTTTGCGAAAGGTCATTCCTACAGTTCTGTTGAAATGTTGTAAAAATGCACTCAAAAACTATACACCACTGAACACAGGTAACACATATTTATACCACAACAGAGATAAAGCATAATGTCTAACAGTTTCATATTTTTGACAAACCTTATAATCACTGTGAAAAGAACTGTTTAAAGATTTAACACTCGTTTTTTTTCTTTTAGCTCTTAAAACATTGCACATAATATTAATGGAAAAACAAGAAAATGCATATTCAAATATTAGCCTTTGAATCTAATGAACTTGTAACCGTTTTTGGGGATGAAGTTCGGGAACAGAGCAATAAAAAAGATTTGTTTCTTTTAATAGCGCAGAGCAAATTAAAAGTTTATATCACATACAGTCTATATAGTACAGTATTATATCTATCTATCTATATATATCTATATATATATATATATATCTATAAATCTATCTATATATATCTATATATATATATATATATATATATATTTATATATATCTATATCTATATATATCTATATATATCTATATCTATATATATCTATATCTATATATATCTATATATATATATATCTATATATATATATATATATATATATATATATATATATATATATATATATATCTATATATATATATATATATATATATATATACACACACACGTAATTGGAATATAATTACTGCGAACCATACAATGTGGATTCAGGTGGCGTGTCCTTACTGGTGACACAACAAATATGAATGTAAGTATTTCGCAAACCGCACACTGGACAGTTTTCTTTCGTTTCTTCAACTTTAACAATCTCTTGGGGGGAAAAACATTTTGCATGTAACTAGGCAATCAGGAAACAAATCTGTGGTCCAAGGTGGCTGCTCAAATTGTTACGAGCGGCCCCAACCAGCAGACCTGCTCCTTACACAGAGACAGGTTGAGAAGATACACTGTCACAGCGCGTTGCCGCACCCACCATGCGACGAACCACCTGAGGACCCCAAATTAGGACCCGAGTGCAGCCGTGCAGCGCGTGACACCTCAGCACCACCCTAGTTCGAATAGACCAGTGTGAGTTTTTATTTTATTTTTATTTTTTAATACAGTGGCTGGAGTGCCAGTTCTGCCACCAACCCCCAAGTTTTCTCTGCTTGCTGGGCTGGATGCAAATTAACGTCATACCCAGGACAGAAATAATGTTTAAAGATCTTCGCAGAAAAGCTTCGGTCTCGCAGGCACTCGTCCCCTCTCCTCCAATTTCACAGAAAATGAATGGGGCCCTAGCTGCTCTGACCCGCAGGGTCATGTAGCCAATCTGATAAAAAGTTCTTAATTTTTTAAAATAGTCACCGTCAATTTGAAGCTAAATTTAATAACCTGTCAAACTGCTCAAACATTTTAGACTAGTGAGACCGATTCCATTTGAAAAAAAACAAATCATCCTGTCACAGACTCTTCTAAACATCTTAGGGAAGTCCTTAAATATATCACTTTAAGGGTTCTCTTAAGAGAGTTTCAGTCTCTGCCACTACAGAGTCGCAAAGTGATTTTTAATCGCAATTTCCTACTGACACAGATCGTGGTCAGCATGCAACTACCAACGCATATACGGCGAGATCATCCCGACAAAAAGCAAATTCAGATAAAGCCTTTATGCCATCCACTTCAACGGTGAACAATGTAAGTGACTAGGGATATCCCAAACTGAACTCACCCACACCGTGGTCTCAGGTCACCCATTATTCGCAGATTGGCAGAGATGTGTGAAGTCCTAAGTTCAGTTACTCCATTAGAGAGCAGCTTGTTACGATATTTTATTTTCTTCTCTTTACAACGAAGGCAAAAGATGTTGACGTTTCCGTTTGCAAAGATTAGGATTAGTTTCGGCCAGTAAACTCAGTACCAACAATTTCTGCTGCAGGTGAATTTGCTTGTTTGTTGCCGGTTTTTTAAAGTCCGTCAAATACTCGGGAAGGCGTGGTGTCGTGTGAGTGACAGGTTTCGAGCAGCCAACTAAAAGAGTCTCCGGACGAACCTTTTGAAAGGCTAAGGCAACGCTAGGGCTCTTTAAACCTTTAAGAATAATGACGCGCCACGTGGAATGGGGGAGAGTAGACCTCTAAAAGGGGATATTTTCTTAACAGAATTGTTGCAGCCTTATAGCAATGATTTTCAACGAATAGCACAGTTCAATTAAATATCGCTCCTCTGCGATCATTATATAATTTGCTTAAAAATAAATTGAACAAGATGTGTCAGGTCTGAAAAAATACCAAAGCTGTTTTCTGGAAACCAGCTTTGTCCGATTAATAATTTTAAATTTGACTTTCTGCCTCACTCTTTCCCTGGAAACATTGACTATTTGTCAGATTATGTAAGTTCTTATTGTCTCATCAATTAAAGAAGACAAACAGTAATAAACCGATAATTTATGAGGAGGCACGTAGTAATATTACAGAGCAATAAGCAGCTTGATAGGGAGAGTGAGGGGACGGTGGTGTATTAGGTATCATTATAATGCCAATAAATAACGTTCCCGCTCTTGGGATTTAAAATGTTATAGTGTCGCAGACTAATTCAATAAACCATCCATCCATTTATTTAAGCTTTTCTTATCCATAGCAACTGATGACCCTGACGCTCTGGGTTCTCTGACTAAATGTCTGTCTTGTGTTTTTGTATGGATGAGTAGCAACTTCCTCAAGTTAAATAAGGAAAAAAAAAATCTTATTCGTTAGTAAAAATGTAAATAATAAGAATATTAAAAATAAACTTGAACCCACAGCATTAAAAGTCACCTTTTTTAACTTAGTTATCTGAATTGTAAATCACATAATAACCATATTACTAGGACTGGAAAATCCTGAGAAAATAAGTCACACTTTTGCTTTTAGTCGGTAAATTACAGTAATGCACTCCTAACCAGTTTACCTAAGAAATACTTCAGACGGTTGCAGATAGTTCAGAATACACCAGCAGGAATGTTGGCAAGAACAGAAAACCTGAGCACATCTTACCACTTTTAGCACTGTTGCATTGGTTACAAGTGTCCTTCGGAATAGATTTAAAAATAATAGTAATAGTATATATAAAGCCTTAAATAATCTTGCTCCATACTATTTTTTGGAATGCTTGTCCCCCTACTTTCCAATGGAGAAATCCATGGTGTCAGCCTGGTGTATTTAGGAAAAAAAAAAGCCTTCTAAAAAGCCATTTTTTTTAAAATTCGGCTTTTTTCATAGATTCATTTTAATTCTATTCTTAATAATCTACATATGCACAGAATTATCATACTTTCAGTGAATACACAATCATCATTAATCTTGACTTTTTTCTGTGTTTTTGTGTCTGGTGTGTCAGTGGTGGCATTCTGTGCCCACACCACATGATCAAAATTGAGCTGCTTGTGATGTTTGAATGAAAGCAGATACCATAACTTCCCACGAGACCCACCACATCAAATCTTGTAAGAAAAAGACTAAAAAAACAAAAAACCAAAAAAAAAAAACCAAAAAAAAAAACAATAAGGAACTACTTAAAACATTTTGTGTTAGGTAGAATGACCAGTGGAGACTGGGCAGTCTTTTGTCCTTGGAACCCCTGCAGATTTTTGTTTTTCCTCCAAGGTCAACTGGAATTATTTAAATTTTTTTCTGTCATCTATGGCAATTTGAACTTATCATCTGACTCGCATTAAGGGACATACAAACTAGGGGACTCACGTATAACACCTTATGTAGAACTCACACTAAAAGAAGAAATTTTGCATATTTGAATATGCAAATCAATATAAATAGCCACTTCTGTTTAGTGTTTTGTTAAAAGACAATGGCAAAAGCACATATAAAAAAGAATTTCAGTGAATGCGAAATGGAAGTCCTGCTCAGTGAAGTGGAAGCAAGAAAAAACGTACTGTTTGGTGGCTTAAGCAGTGTTATAAGCCAGGCATGTCAAACTCACTACCATTGGTGGGCCGCTTCGACTGCCATACGTGTGTCAGTGGGCTGCACTGTAACATACTGAAAACTTTAAAAAATGTAACACTTACAGTTTAAAGAAAAGCAATTTATTTCCACACAATCTCCGTACAACAGCGTACAATTAGAGCCTTAGCCTCTTAGCTAGGTCCTTATATTATTATAAATTATTCATTACATTATATTATATTCATTGCTTATATACTGTAGGAGTTTTACAGTATGAGATCTATTTCTTTTGTCCCGGCACTTGGCATCTCTTGTTAGTAACCAGCTCGTCAATATCAGGCTTGAAATCTTGTGCAGCTGCAACTTTTATGAGGGATGAAAGGTGCTCGACGGTAAGTCTTGAGCGATGTGGGGTTTTGGTAGCTTTCATTAACGAAAACAATTGCTCATAAAAGTAAGTGCTTCAGAACATTGACAGTACTCTCGATGCCAACTTACGGATCTGAACATACGAGGGTGGCAGGTAAGCATACAAGCCTGGCACACCAACTTCGTTGTATTTTGCCTTCAGAATAGAATCTGACTGCAGTTCAATCAACTCCATTTGGATATTCTCAGGCGCATTCTCAACGTTGTAAGAGTAGGGTGATGTAAACAGAGCAAAGTCCTGTTCGTGTGAACTGAAATCATTGCTCAGTAATTCAAGTTGGAAAACAAATCCTCCAAAAATCTAATTTTACTTTACTAAGTTTACTTCAAAGTTTAGATTGTAAAAAAAGCCGATATGCAAAAAGCCCCCTGACCTACACTAATTTTACAAACTCAAAATCACAAACATTTGTTAATAAACAACTCACCAACTTCTCGCGTCCACTTCAGATTTTCAGCTGTAGTCTGCACTAACTGTTCGTTACAATACTAGCACAAAATTACATAAAACTAGAGCAAAAAAACGTGAAAATATGCAAGCTATTACTACTCGTGATGGTCAGTTCTGCCCAGTGGCCAGTCTCAGCAGCCCAGTCAATAGTGTAGCCTGCTAGGGGCGGCTCTAGGCTCGTGGCGGCCCTGGGCAGGGAAAGAATCGGTGGCCCCTTCGCCCGCCAGTGTCAAAATGGTATGTTATGCACAGCGGATAGCCATGTCCGTTGCAGACACTGCATAGCTGCCTCGTGATCATGTCGCGCTTCTATATGCGCGTGTCCGTAACTTGAAAACTAAGTGGTGGCCCATGATATTCTCATCACGGCAGAACGTTTTAATACTACATATAGCTTACTGCTCTGACTCGAGCAACATTAGTAAATACAGTGTACTAATTAACAAGAAACAATATTTTTCGGCCACATTGCCGTCAGCTGTGTCATTATTTTCTCTTTCTGTTTTATATTCAATATATATTGGCGTGGCGGCCCTGTGCAGGTGCACAGTTTGCACATGCCTAAGGCCACCCCTGCTGCCAGGCTGCTGCAGCCTAGCATTTCAGTTGTGACGTCGCGGCTCATTAACTTTGGACAAGGCTGGTGGCTATACTAGCGGATGACGTTTCCGGTACCGTAATGCCTAGGGAAACACGCTTTTGTCAGAAGGCAGAAGTAAGAAAAGTCAATAAGTAACGCTGAAGACACAGAATGATTCAATCAGAAACGATAGTAATCATTTTGTGCAAGTTTAGTGCTATCTAGAATCTGTCGTGCGGGCCGCACAGATTTCTGTTGCGGGCCGCATGCGGCCCCTGGGCCGCGTGTTTGACATGCCTGTTATAAGCAACAAAAGGAGATTGATGGAGTGGCACATGCACTCCAAAGTTCAAGTTCAGAAAGTCGTACTGTGCTCAAAATAAAAAAAAGTGGTTAGACGAGACGTTCCTGAAATTGCACTTTGATGTTTTCCCATTCAACCATAGTGTAAGGAAATCTTATACATCCATTATCCACCGCTTATCCGAGGTCGGGACGCGGGGGCAGCAGCCTAAGCAGGGAAGCCCAGACCTCCCTCTCCCCGGCCACCTCCTCTGGGAGGACCCCGAGGCGTTCCCAGGCCAGCCGGGAGATATAATCTCTCCAGTGTGTCCTGGGTCTGCCCCGTGGCCTTCTCCCAGTGGGACATGCCCGGGACACACCCTCAGGGAGGCGTCCAGGGGGCATCCTTACCGGATGCCCGAACCACCTCAACTGACTCCTCTCAATGCGGAGGAGCAGCGACTCTACTCAGAGTCTCTCCCAGATAACTGAACTCCTCACCCGATCTCTAAGGGAAAGTCCAGCCATCCTGCGGAGAAAACTCATTTCGGCCGCTTGTATCCACGATCTTGCTCTTTTGGTCACTACCCAAAGCTCGTGGCCATAGGTGAGGGTAGGAATGTAGATCGACTGGTAAATCGACAGCCTCGCCTTTTGGCTCAGCTCTCTCCTCACCATGATGGACCGTTGCAGAGCCCGCATTACTGCGGATGCTGCACCGATCCGTTTGTCGACCTCCCGCTCCATTCTTCCCTCACTCGTGAACAAGACCCCGAGATACTTGAACTCCTCCACTTGAGACAGTAATGTGTTCCCAACCCGGAGAAAGCATTCTACCCTTTTCCGGCGGAGCTTTCTAACTACCTCGGCCCCTGATACGGACGGCCCCCCCCCACCCCCCCGGTGTCCTCCAGCTCTGCCTCCTCTAAGGAAGACTTGCTGGTGGGATTGAGAAGATCCTTGATGTATTCCTTCCACCGGTCAATAACGTCTGCAGTTGAAGTCAGCAGGGCCCCATCTCCACTGTACACAGTGTTGGTGGAGCACCACTTTCCCCTCCTGAGGCACCTGACGGTTTGCCAGAACCTTCTCAGTGTCAACTTAAAGTCGTTTTCCATGGCTTCCCCAAACTCTTCCCATGCCCCGGTTTTTGCCTCAGCAACAACCGATGCCGCCACACGTTTGGCCCACAGGTACCTCTCAGCTGCCTCTGGAGTCCCACTTGTCAACCAGACCCGGTAGGACTCTTTCTTCAACTTGACGGCCTCACAAACCTTAGGGGTCCACCACCGGGTTCGTAGATTGCCACCACGAGAGGCACCGACAACCTTGCACCCACAGCTCCGTTCTGCTGCTTCGACAATGGAGGCTCAGAACATGGCCCATTCAGACTCAATGTCCTTCACCTCCCTTGTAATAAGGTTGAAGTTCTGCCAGAGGTGGGAACGTCTGGCGGAGGAACCGGTCAGAAAGCTCTTTAACTGCCAATCTTATATATTTGGATGACAATGCCATTCCATACAGATGGTATGGCGTGACTCAGTGATGACTGAGAAATACCAGAACGGTTGGCCAGTTCACATAAAAAACCTCCTATGGCTAAAAACCCGAAGGTAGACAGAACTTGCAAAGGAGCAGGTAGAGCACAATTTCTCAAAGTCTGCTTTTGTAAAACCAGCCTGAGTTCAGCACACAGCTCCAAAAGGACAGCCCTTGGAAATCTAAATCGACTTAGAAGCCAGTCATCATCATCATCGTGGGACAAGAAGTCAGCATGATCTCTAAATGTGCGTCCATTTGCGATGTCTTCTAACAACACTGAAGTAGCCATGGTAGTTAGAATAGTCTGACCATTCCATGCTCCATTATTTTGTTTCAGATGGATTGCAATCAAGTGGTTTAAATTTGTAAACAATATGCAGTTAATTTTGTATATTTGACAAAGCACGTGTTATGGATACAAATCTAAAAAGGAAAAGAAACCACACCGAAACAGTAGCACTGCTTTGATGTGGAGTTCCGCCAGTTTATAAAGCAGAGCAGAAAGGTGCGTACAAATGGTCTGAGGCTGCCATGAAAATGTGTCTAGCCAGGTTTAGCTTTTATACATCTGGACGTGAGCATGGAAATGGGCAAACACACTGTTTATACATGAGGCCTCAGGTTTACATTTGAGGATTCTAGGTCTCTATTAATTATACAGTATATTTATTCTATGTAAATGTACATTATTTATTTTTGTATACTATTCATTTTTATTATTTATATTTATTTTATACATTTATTAATTTCTTTGATGCCTTGTGGAGCACTTTGAGCTACATCTTTTGAATGAAAACGTGCTACAGAAGGAAAGGTTTCTGGATAAACTGATTCAAGCTTGAATGCAAAAAAAATAATGTTTCAGAATGATTTACCCAAATCTTGAATTTTTGTCAGAACAAGAATTTTCAGAGAATTTTCAAAACTGCTGTTCATGAACAGTTGCCATTTAACCTTTTATTATTATTATTTTAAAAAGAGGCAAAAATGATCAGGTCATAAGAGAAGTATACAGGAACAGAACATTCATCCCAAAATAGTCTTTCAGCTGATGGAATAAAGTGCTCTGAGAACTGTAACATTTGATAATAATGCCTCGGCCACATATAAGAGATATATAGAATCAATTTTTATTATTTTAACTCAAATTAATTTGGAAAAAAAATGATTTTCTGCTCAATTTGATACTATTTCATTCTTTTGTTTACCAATGGCAAACAGTTAAACACTTAGATTTTATTACATAACATAATAAATTAATCTGAAAAAATGGTGAATATATTTATAGGCAATGATCAATTCATGATAGGAAATAACAATGTGATGATGTGGGTTAGCTCCATGCTACTGGTTCCTTCCAGGAGCCTCTTGAATCCACCACTGTCAATAACATTACTGCAATGAGCTGGACAAATGAGGACACATACTGTACATATAACAAGGGGTTGGTGCAGGTAAATAGTGCTTTTGTTTAAAATCATTCAAATCAGTGTTCAACAATGCAGTGCTCAAAAGGTTCTTAATAAATAAATAATCCTTTAAAGTGGTACAAGAATGGAGGTTAAAACAAGTCAATAAATAATCCTTTAACATCGAGGTTAAAACACTGTGCAGGAAGGTTCTCTTAAAAATCTTCGGCTTACCCCAAACGGGACCTTGTAGCTGAGAAGACTCCTATTTGGCAGTTCAGCCAACTTTCTCCTCAAGGTTCGAGCCCATGCAGCCCATGGCTCCCAGCAGAGTACCATGCCGAACCTCACTGCTCCTAAGCTTGGGCCCCTGCACAAGGGCACAATTCCGAGCTTCCTACTCCACCTGGCAGGTTTTGCATTCCTGTGGTCCATGGTGCCCCCACAGGATGCCTCACCGAGTCTTCCAATACCCTTGCAGCCCTTAACGCCTTTCTCGGCGAGTCGCTCCATCTGAGCAGTGCATCACTCCAGCTCTGTGATCGCTCAGCTGGAGTTGCCTCCTTCAGCCCCTGAGCATCAACCGCACAATCCCAAAGGACTTCCTCTTGGCTGCCTGCTTTCTCTCTCTCTCTGTCTCGTTGACACACTCATACTGGCTCTCTCCATCTCCTGTTTTTTCTGCCATCTTCAAACCTCCATCTCCAATCTTTCTTTTTCGACTCATTTCAGATTTTTTTTTTCCTCTCTTCCCCCTCTGTGCAATGCATGCTCCTTTTATACAGCCCATCCTAATTGAGACGCCGGCACTCCCTCTGACGCACAAAAAGGTATCTGACTGACTCTGGCACTTGCACATGCCTTCATGATCAGCTAGGCACCCCCATCAGACCCTAGAGCGAAGCACATTTACACACTCGCTTGCGCCCAATTAGAATGGGCACCTCACAGGGAGCAATTATTTATTTGAAAACTCGCCCAATGCCATGGGCCACTCATCACAAACAACAGAAAGGAAATAAGTGTTTAATAGCACTAAGTCACTGCTATGCTCTTGTTGCCTTGGACTCTTTTGTGCTTGCTTTCCATCTTTCCTCAGCTTCTCATGTACTTTTTTCCACAACACAGAAAACTGCTCAAATTTCACGTTTCCTAAATTCTTTACTTCAGCTTCCAAATCTACTCTTATGTTTTTCATCTCTGGACTAGTTTCTTCCTCATCGTATTAATTTGAAAAAAGGTCACTGCATTTTGCATGGATCAAGAAATTGACCAAAGTTGTTTTATAAATGAAACAAAACAACTTTGGTTGTATTGTTTTTAACTCAAAACATTTTATTGTTTGTTTTCATAATGCCTGGACACCACCTATTTAACTAAATGATAACAATTTGCTTATTGACTGTACTATACAGTTTGACCGTGCCGACTTATTTAAATGTGAAGATTGAAAAGCTATTTTACAAGTCAGTTTTTAATGCAGGAGTTATGCCTTTAATCTCCCTTAATTTTGTTTTTTTCAGTATTAAAAGTGACAATTAAAAATAGTGTTACATATATCTGGGATGCAAATGAATTTAACAGTTTCATTAAGACGTGTAAACCAAACTTTTCAAGAAATTGCAATTTTTTGTAATTATTACTGTTAGATTCCATTTTTAATAAAGCAGACAACTTTAAATTTATTATTTTGGTTCAATGTGCATCACATAAACATTTAACAATTTTAGAGCTATAGTTCATACAACCATCAATTATCTAATCCTGATTTATGCAATTTTGTAGTTGCTGAGAGCCACAGGTTACTCTGGCAGCACTGGGACCAAGATAGGATCCCTCCCTACCTGGAGTGCCAGTCCACTGCAGGCAACACTCACTCACACTGGGCTAATTTGGAGCTACCAAGAAAAGTTAACTACCAGAAAAAAAAAAAACCCCAAAAACTCAAATTGACAGAAAATGACACAAATTCACATAAACATGTACTTGACCAGAATTTGAAATTGGTCATTTGGAGGCCGGAGGCAGCAGCATTCACCTCTGTGCCATTTTGTGTTTAACTGTAGTCAGGAAGGTTAAGTTGCACGTCTATCAGAGCAGGATAGTAAGGTAGATTCTTTGACTGAACCTGTCACATTGTGTGTGCAAAGGCCTCACTACTGAACTTGAATGTTTCATTCAGGTTATTACCTCACCTGAATTTTATGCCATGTTATTTAAAAGGTCTACAGTAGAAACCGCCACAACTCCCAATGTGACATTATAGAAGTAATGTTACCATCTACCTTTGACAATGAAGACACCAGACAGAAAAGTGAATGTAAATATGTACAAAACAACATATCACTGAGTGAAGGATTTTGTCCAGCACTTGCATGATACATACAAAAATATCTGTGAATACTTAGGCTTAGGCATTTCAGCACTGCTTAGAATTCCACTCCATTCCAAGTTTGATTCTACTACATAACATTTACATAGTCATATTGTAGCTTTCCATTGTTGCAGACACATTTCTACATATTTATTAACTCTCAAAATTTTACCACCCCAGCTCTGCTCTGTTAAAAAAAAAAAAAATCGCATATATGTCACCATGTTTTTGGTGCTTTGTGCACACCTACCCAAGAAATGTAAGGTCTCAATATTTAAATCTACACTGAAGAAATGTTTTGCCTAAAACAGAACATTGCCAATCTATTACACTTAATTTTTCCATGTGTTTTACTCATATATTTTATGGTTTGAATAACAATGGTTTATGGCTAAGGTGTCATGGTGGAAATTACAAGATGGAAGGTTCAGTCCACAGCCCTCCCTAGCTGAAGTGTTGCTCAAGTTATTTATTCCATTACTACTCTAATCATATAAATATGAACTGCTGTAAAATTGTACTATAATTATATATTATGCACATAAACGCCAATCAGCGACAACATTAATACAACTGACAGGTAAAGTGGACATATACAGCGCATCACTTTTTCCACATTTTGTTATGTTACAGCCTTATTCCGAAATGGATTCAATTAATTTTTTTCCTCAGAATTCTACACACAACACCCCATAATGACAACGTGAAAAAAGTTTGAGGTTTTTGCAAATTTATTAAAAATAAAAAAATTGAGAAAGCACATGTACATAAGTATTCACAGCCTTTGTCGTGAAGCTCGAAATTGAGCTCAGGTGCATCCTGTTTCCCCTGATCATCCTTGAGATGTTTCTGCAGCTTAATTGGAGTCCACCTGTAGTAAATTCAGTTGACTGGACATGTTTTGGAAAGGCACACACCTGTCTATATAAGGTCCCACAGTTGACAGTTCATGTCAGAGCACAAACCAAGCATGAAGTCAAAGGAATTGTCTGTAGACCTCCGAGACAGGATTGTCTTGAGGCACAAATCTGAGGAAGGTTACAGAAAAATTTCTGCTGCTTTGAAGGTCCCAATGAGCACAGTGGCCTCCATCATCCGTAAGTGGAAGAAGTTCGAAACCACCGGGACTCTTCCTAGAGCTGGCCAGCCATCTAAACTGAGCGATCGGGGGAGAAGGGCCTTAGTCAGGGAGATGACCAAGAACCCGATGGTCACTCTGTCAGAGCTCCAGAGGTCCTCTGTGGAGAGAGGAGAACTTTCCAGAAGGACAACCATCTCTGCAGCAATCCACCAATCAGGCCTGTATGGTAGAGTGGCCAGACGGAAGCCACTCCTTAGTAAAAGGCACATGGCAGCCCGCCTGGAGTTTGCCAAAAGGCACCTGAAGGACTCTCAGACAATGAGAAAGAAAATTCTTTGGTCTGATGAGACAAAGATTGAACTCTTTGGTGTTAATGCCAGGCGTCATGTTTGGAGGAAACCTGGCACCATCCCTACAGTGAAGCATGGTGGTGGCAGCATGATGCTGTGGGATGTTTTTCAGCGGCAGGAACTGGGAGACTAGTCAGGATAAAGGGAAAGATGACTGCAGCAATGTACAGAGACATCCTGAGCCCAGACTTGAATCCGATTGAACATCTCTGGAGAGATCTTAAAATGGCTGTGCACCGACGCTTCCCATCCAACCTGATGGAGGTTGAGAGGTGCTGCAAAGAGGAATGGGCGAAACTGGCCAAGGATAGGTGTGTCAAGCTTGTGGCATCATATTCAACAAGACTTAAGGCTGTAATTGCTTCCAAAGGTGCATTGGCAAAGTATTGCGCAAAGGATGTGAAAACTTACGTACATGTGATTTCTCAGTTTTTTTATTTTTAATAAATTTGCAAAAATCTTAAGTAAATTTTTTTCACGTCATTATGGAGTGTTGTGTGCAGAATTCTGAGGAAAAAAATGAATTTAATCCATTTTGGAATAAGGCTGTAACATAACAAAAGGTGGAAAAAGTGATGCGCTGTGAATACTTTCTGGATGCACTGTATACAATGTTAGTTGTCAAGGGGTGGTATATATTACACAGCAAGTGAACAGTCAGTTCTTGAAAGTGACGTGTTGGAAGGAGGAAAAATGGTCAAGCATAGGGATATGAGCGACTTCGACAAGGGAGATATTGTGGCGGCTAGATGACTGGGTCTGAGCATCTCCAATATGGCTGGTCTTGTGGGATGTTCCTAGTAGACAGTGGTTAGTACCTAGCAGAAACAGTCCAAGGAAGGAGAACCAGTGAACCAGAAACAGAGTCATGGGCACCCAAAGGATACTGATGCACAAGGCGCGAAGGCTAGAATGGCTGGTCCATTCCCAAAGAAGAGCTACTATAGCACGAAGTGCTGAAAAACTTAATGCTGACCATGAGAGAAAGGTGTCAGAACACAGTGAATTGCAGCTTGCTGCATATGGGGCTGTGTAGCTACAGACCAGCTGCCCATGTTGATCTCTGTCCATCACCAAAAGTGCCTACAATGGGCATGTCTGAGAACTGGATCATGGAGAAACAGAAAAAGACCTGGGGCCTCATGTATAAACGGTGCGTATGTACAAAAATGTTGCGCAAGAATGTTTCCACGTTCAAATCCCTTTGTATAAAACCTAAACTTGGCGTAAAACCACACACATTTCCACAGTAGCTCATACCCTGGCGTACGCAAGTTCTCCGCTCTGTTTTGCAGACTGGCGGCACCCAGCGTCAAACTAGTGCTACTGTTCCTGTGTGGTTACCCTTTCTTTTTTAGATCCACATCCCTGACGCGGCTTTATAAATACACTGAAATTAACCGCATATTGTTTATTAGATTAATGCATCCGATTGTAATTAACCTGTAACAATATAATGGTCCACAGAATGGTCAAATTATTCCAAATACCATAGCTGCTTTAATGTTGTTACTCTCACTGCACCTTCATCTTCTTCTTTCAGTTGCTCCCATTAGGGGTTGCCACAGCGGATCATCTTTTTCCATATTACTCTCACTGCACCACTCGGAGTATTTATATCACTATATCTGAGTGGGGAATCATAGCTGTACAGCAGCTTATCTGAAAGTAAGTTATCGGTATACAGCATCAAGTACACGCTGCCACAGCCATGCTGTCTATTGAACTGCTCTCATACGGCAAATGCTTCAAAGCCTTTTCCTGTACAGACCTCGCTGTTCAGGAAAAGTTTCATCCCAAGAACTATAAATGCACTCAATCAGTCCATCAACTGCTCTTTGTAGAACTGTTTGTACCTATAAGTACAATTACCTCACTGTAAACTTGCGATACAGTTATAATATTGCACAACCTCAGCCACTTCATAAAGCTCGTATTTACATATGATGATATCATTTTTAAAGATGAAATGCAGCAAAATATGTTTATTAAATTATACAGATAAAACTTTAACTTCATTTAAATAATCTATATTGTTAATAATTAAACATTTGAGGACACGGTGCCGCAGCGATAGCATTCACAGATTGTTCCTGCCTCGCGCTGTATTCTTCCTGGGGCTGGCGTGACACTGGAAGGATAGAATTAAACACGTACTACAAAGATATTTCAATGTTCCTTAAAAGTTCTGAAGAATCGCCATTCTAAGCTTACAGGCTTAACGTCTATTGGAGAGCTGATTGTGTGGCGACTGGGTATTTGGAGAAAGAAAAGTAAGGACAGGAATTGGGGGTTAGTACGTTTGAATGAGATAGTACTGCTACAATAAAGTATTTTATTGAAGGTCCCGCATGGCGCAGCAAGCATCTTGCATGAGACACGAACAATCACTGCGTCACCATGTTTCCATGTTTAATAACATGCTTTAACTCCTATCATCATGAAAATGACATCACGTATACATCTCAGTATTTTAATTATTCAGAGAGCTGTAGTATTACGAATATAATGGATTCTGTGTCCTGTCGGAGGAAGAGAAAGCCCGAAAGCACGTAGTGATTCACACACATAGAGCACATAGAAGATCAAATACAAAACAAAGCATTTGACGTGCTACTTTAGTTACAATTGGATTTGAGAAACTAAAGATTAAATGATTTTAAGATGAAGTTTATTATGTTCTACTTTAATGACAAAATAAACTGTGATTAAAGTGGAAATTTGGAGATTAAAGTTGGCATTTTGTGCATTTTTCCCCACTGTGTGCCAATTTTTTTTTCTCAGTACCCTAATAAGCTTTCATATGACACTCAGACGGTGGGCTACGACTCGCCTTTTCACAGCGACTTTGATATGCGACTTTTTTATTTCAGGCACTGTGCATCTTTGTGAACTTGAGCTTTTGAGTTTCTCTGACACTCGATCAACTTCCTTTTGTTGTTTATACCATTGTTTAAACCAACAAATTGTACGTTTTTCCTTGCCTCCACTTGGTATTCGCTGAAATTCTTCTATTTTCCCCCCGTGTTTTTCCCCATTGTCTTTTACACAGAAGGCTGATCTTAAGGGATATTTATATTGATTTGCATATTCAAAGAGACGTAATCCTGGGAGGAGTTGGGGCGGAACAGCAGGCACATGCATGTGCGTTACTTTTCACGTTGACCGGGATTTATGGAGCGGAAGAACGTGGAAGTTGGCATTCACACAGATTTATGCATCTGGATTTTTTTGTGCGTAAGCACATTTCCGCTTTTGTGCTTATGTTATGTTATAGTGTGAATTCTGCTGAATCAAGTTTTCTTTTAGATCATGTAAATGGCGGATTGCCTGTGTGTCACTTACCTGGGGAAGAGATGGCAGTAGGATGCACTAAGATGGCAAGCCAGCTGAGGCAGTATGATGCTCTGGGCAATGTTCTGCTTGCAAACCTTGGGTCTTAGCATTCAGGGAGATATTACTTTGACACATATTACTTACCTGAAGGTTGCCATAGATCATATAGACTCCTTCATGGCAAAGGCAGTGACCTCTTATAGCAGGATAATGCACCCTGCCTCACTGCAAAAAATGTTCAGGAATGGCTTAAGGACCATGAGAAGGTTCAAGGTGTTGACTTGGCCTCCAAATTACCCTGATCTCAATCCAATGGAGCGTCCATGGAATGTACTATAAACACTTATCCCGATTCAAAGAGGCTCTACTTCGCAACTTACATGACTTAAAGGACTTGCAGGTAACGTCTTGGAGAAAAATACCATAGGACACCTTCAGAGGTTTTGTGCATGTCATTTAAAGTGCACAATACAAAATTATCCAAAACACGATTCTTACATCTTAAAAATGAAAGGAAATTATGGGCTTAATAGATTCCTAGCACTAGGCAATTATTGGCAAAGTACTAGTCCTGGTTTACATACAGCACCTTGCAAGTAATTTTAAATATCTTTACAGGTGGCTATAAAAAAAACCCAGTGTCAGCATACATACACACACACAAACTGCAAATGTATCCCCAGTGTCAGTATGGATTCTGCACAAGCTTAACTTTAAAAATTAAATCTTTTATTCTGTAGTCAACTGAACCAACACTTAAAAAATTTTCCTTTTTGGTGGAATGTAAATTCTTTATTTTGAATACAAATCAACCGATTTGTAATGCTCTAGTGTGATTTTATGTTTTATTTGCAAAGAAGGTGTCTTCTGAACTAAATGTCATGTGCAAATTTGACAGGCAGAGGGAGTTAAACTCTGGAATGGAGGAAGCTTCACCATAACAATATTCAGGGTTTTAACATTTTCAAACGGATCAAGTGAATCATTCAAGCAATTGATGGCACCAATACATATTAAATAGAAGAGCACTCAAGTGTGAAAAAAATAATTTTGTTTAATCGGAGACCTGCCCCCAAAAAAGAAAAATCGTACAAATATTTGGGCAGCTTAGGTAACAGGTTACCAAACAACAGCAACGAAATAGTCTCATCTTGTTTGCAAAATTGAATTGTTACGTTAGGTTTATATGATAAATACAGTAACTCAAGTTGGCATATGACTAGTACGTGGTACTATTAAGTCTGTTTACATAGGGCACAGTTTAAAGAACTCAGTAACAGCCCAAGCCTCACGTCTGCTACACACAATGAGTGAAGGGCATTGAAAGATTACCAACTAACCTAAAGTCAAGTGTTCCTGCTCTGGAGCCAAGCAAAACCTGTGTGACTCGTAAATGTAGTCATCACCCAGAAAGAACCCACACCTGGAATCAATCAGCTCTAATCTTCATACCACAAAGCTGTCCACATGAAATGCAGTTGGACCTCTTTCTCACCTCCACAACTCATTTACTGTCAGCTTGGTTGATAAGAAGAAAAAAAAAAAAGAGTGTAGCAAGGCAGAATAGGGTGGTCTGCACTATCAAAATTCAAGTGAGATTGGAGAACAGATTTCACTTCTTCTTCCTAGCTGTTTTCCCACTTTCATGCTGGGTCAGGTGTCGAACACACCAATCACCATTTGTTTCAGTCAAGGGCATCCCAGCGGGTGATGTTGACTTGTCGCACATCCTCTTTGATTTGGTTGAGGTTTGTTTTCCTTGTGGTCTCAGGTGTAGAGCTGTCATGGCCATCGAGCTGCCATTACTTTGGATCATGGGGCCAAACCATCAGATCCGTGCAACACGCAGCTTCTTATCAATTGATGCCACGCACATAAGTTTCTGGAAATCTTTGCTCATAACATGGTCAAATCTGGTGAGGCCGAGTACCCATTGCAGCATTTGCATCTCCATGACATGGCACGGCTTGCTTGTATTTGGTGAAGGCCGGCCAACATTTGGCCCCATACATGGATGCTGTGTGGACGACCACTTTACAGAGCTTTCTCTTGAGATGGGTCGGGATCTTATGGTCACAGAGGATACCAGTGACCTGGCACCACTCCAGCCATACTGCATTGACTTGAGATCAGGCATCCGGGAGGGTGTCACCATCTGTACAGATGAGTGATCCAAGGTATTTAAATTCAGTGACCTTCTTGAGCTGTTGTCCATTGACTCGGATGGCCCTGTAGGTCTTCCACACTCCATGTATTCTGTTTTCTTGATATTCAATCAGAGACCATATAGATATTTTGAGTCATGTTTTCCATTGCTCCTTAAGATCTTCTAAGGCCTGCCGGGTTTCCTCTGTAAATGCAATGCCATCGGCATACAGGACTGTCTATGGATGCGGCGTCTGGAGATCCACGTTGGTCATGTCCATGCATAAGTCGAAAAACATTGGTGAAAGTGCTGATCCCTAGTGGACACCCATGTTGATCGTGAAAGGCAGTGAGGTGTCAGCTGGATATGAGACTGCTGGTGGCTTCCATGTAAACCAGTTGTGTCTACTTGACATAGGCTACTGGTACATCATGAGTTCAGAGAGCTCGCGATATGAGGTCTTGGGGTACTCGGTCGAATGCCTGCTCTAGGTCTACGGAGGCAACATGAAGCTGCTTGTTCTTTTCCTGGTGTCTCTTCACTCGGAGCCGAAGGGCATATATGGTGTCAGTCATGCCCCGGCTGCTGATGAATCTACACTGATTGGTTCAGATGGCCACAGTGTTCCGTATTATCTATCCAGCATGCATTTGAAAATCTTTGATATGACAAAGTAAGAGAATCGGGTGGTAGTTTACACAGTGGGCGACGTCTCCTTTGCCTTTCGATATCACGATCATAATGCTAGTGGACTAGGCTTGGGGTTGTGACTAGGCTTGGGGTTGTCTTGCCTTTGGTGACGATGCAGTTGAAGAGTTTTGCCAGCAAACTGGCACCACGACTACCAAGTAACTTCCAGCCCTCTATTGGTATATCATCTGGTCCAGTGGCTTTCCTGTTCTTCATCTTCTTGACTGCCTTTTCAGCTTACTTGGTGGTTATCTGTATAACTGGGCCTTCATTCGGGTCAGCTTCTGGGATGGGTGGATGCAGGAACTCTTCATTGGAGATGTTCAAGTATTAAATCGGGTCCCGTAGGATTCTCTGGCCTTCTGCCTTGATATTCTTAACTTGTCCGACATCTTGGGTTGATCTGTGATGCGTGTTGGCAAGGCGGAATAGTTTGTTGAAAATTCTGGGCTTGTCCAGCTGGGTATACAGTTCTTTGTAATGTTTGGCCTTTATAGATTAATTTAATCTATAAAGATACTCAACATCTGTTGTATACTTACTACTTTCTCCTTTCTTTGACACCAAAACCAACACTCTCTACTAGAGCTAAAATCATTTAGAGATAGATAAGAAAAATAATATTATAGTTTCTGATGAAATATAGATTATGTAAATCTGAATTTTTTTTTGTGGTTTGGAAATGGTGAAAGATCAGATTATTGCTGATATTTAATTTTAACATTATCATCTTGTTTGATGAAATTGTGACCCCACTGTAATTGAAATAAGTTCAATTGTAAGTACCACCATCATTAAAACTGTAATTCTGTAATAAAATGATCTTGTACACAAAAATTAAAAATAATAATACTTATTGCATGTGTGGAAAGATTAACTTTAGCACTGACTTTAACCAACAGATATTATAAATGCTATGACTTTATAAGCTTTCCATTTATCACCAGCATTTAAAGGAAACAAAAAATTGTACATAAAAGTACAATGGTACATATGCTGTGAATTGTACCAACACACTCTATAAACTTCTATAAACTATATCTCACTTTTCATTGAGATATAATTTGAAATATAGTAAGATGAAGAGATCATCTTTTTTCTACAGGGTGTACCCAGGTGTACTCTCAAAACCTAATATGAAGATGAGATAGATATTAGAAGGAATCTAATAAAAGACATCTGTGGTAATGTGGAATGAACCGAAACATTTTAAGGCTGAGGTGGGGAAAGTGGTTTTGTTATCGTTGAGAAATATTCATATCTAATCTCAAATTAAGGCGGGCAGAAGGATTGTGAGGCAATGAAACTAAGGAAATTAATTCCTGATTTGATGAGACCAAAATGATCCTTTTTGCCTTCCCTTCCAAATGCTATGTTCAGCAGAACTGTAATACAACATTTCATGCAGAGAATGCTTCTCTTGCTATGATGTAAGACATTGACACAATTACGCTATAACAATGCATTTTTGTATCAGCGTTTGGAATACTTATGAAAATAGGCACAAGGTACGCAGAAATATGGAAGGAAATGTGCTCTTCAAGGCTCCCAAATGCATATACTTAGTAGCATTGCTATACAGATTAAATCGTACTTGATAACATTTCCCCAGGACTAGAACTTTTATTATACATTTTCAATATCCACAATACAATTTACAGTAAGTATCACAGGAGCTGTAGGTCTGTTTTTAATAATGTAGTATGTAAACCATCATTTACCAAGAATACCTTGGCCAAACACAACCTACCTTGGAACATACACAGCCAAAACTATCCAGATAAAAGATGTTTATTTAGCTTTCAAAATTACTGGACAATTCGCTTATAAACTTCAAATTTATATTTAATGCCATTTTCTTCCTGAATTTCATCAGAAATGCCAGGAAACCTGTAAAGAAGTGAGGAGACAAAAAGAAAGGCAATAAGTTCACCCTGATTTTCAAAACATAGCCACCATCATCCACACAGTAGCAATTAAAATTGGAAAGCTGCAATCCGGGAATCTTAAAAGCTCATATTTAACTTAGTTTGCTGCTTCAGATGCAGAGACTTTAAAACAGTCAGTTTATAATTTTCCCAACATTAATTGATATGCATCCACTGTCCAGTAAGGAAGGCTGAAACTTATTTCTACTTTTGTGCTGTAATTGTTTGTTTCATTTGTGATGTGCTAGGATGCAGCTGAATTTCACTTGGTTGCATCCACACTTTCATTTATTTTTATTTTTTTATTTTTTTTTACTTACTCTGGGAGAAGTCTATACTGATCCACCTTAATGTCAGGTAGAAATGTGTCACATTCAAACTCCTGTAGGATTCTGGTAACAAAAAGATAATGTTCAGAGGCTGTCTCCATAACTTCCTAGAGAGAGACAAAGAGAGAGAGAAAAGTTGAAAACATGCCATAAGTAAGCGTTGACTGGAAAGCTACAAACACAGGGGTTCATTTGTACTTTCAAATTTGTAAATTACCTATAATCTTACTTTTTATTAATTTACACAACATTAAGACAGACCCTCCAACTTCTTTTGTTCACAACAATAAATAAAAAATAACAGTCCCTCCATATTGTCAAACAGTACTTTGAGATGACAGTATTATGATAGGAGGTATAAAATGTGAAGACAAAAGGAAGAGACTTAAACTAGAAGTGGTCTTCATCACTTTCGGTAGTTTCTGATTTTGATTTTCAGGACAGAAAACACAAACCAGGTGTGGTGTCAACTTCTAGTCTTGCAGTATTCATCCCTGTAGCTGGAGAGCTGCAGTATTTGCAATCATTTATCCATCCATCATCTGAAACTATTTTTTGTATTACAACTTACAGCTAATCTGGAATTATCAGGCACAGGTTTGAATTTAACACTGTACAGGATGCCACTCTATTACAAAGCTAGCTATATTTGGTTTGTATTTATTTTACTCAGAAACATTTTCATTCTTCTCTGAAATTGCATGATTAAACAAATGCCTTGTTAACTAGTTTCTGCACTTCCCATGTGAATTTATAATGACCTTGTTTGTATTTTTCTAATACATTTTTGTTTACACCAGAACTGGCTCACTGTACATTGCAGAAAAGCAACAAAATATTCATAATGCATTTAAAGAAAGAACAACTTCCTGGTGGCAAGTTGTTTTAACACTAACATACTGTCTATATTTGCTAACCTTTCTGAACTGCAAATTAAAGTCAAGCAAAGGACAAATTTTATTGGCTAACTAAAAAGATTACAACATGCAAGCTTTTGAGGCAGTTCAGGCCCCTTCTATAGGCAAGATGTAATCACAAGATATAATCAATTGCATCTTGCCCAAAGAAGTGACCTGAGCTGCCTCAAAAGCTTGCATATTGTAATCTTTTTAGTTAGGCAATAAAATGTGTCATTTTGCTTGTACTGTCATTGTATCTATAATTGCTAACACCTGACTACTATGAACAGCAAATTAAAATACAGAATACAGACATTTACAATGCTTGTTAATGAGAGTCCAGCTAAAATCAGGAACTACACTTTTGAATTTGCATACATTATAACTTGTATTAAAACTCCACAAATACTATCAATTGTTAATCACTATCAATGACATAATACTTATACTCTACACAAGTGCTCCTGGGTCCCGACCTGAGATAGAAAAGTTCCTCAGGTGGTTGAGACCTGTCAGAGTTGGACGGGACTATCTGGTGAAACTGATATAAAAGCAACTCCGTGATCTCAATTTTGCAGACACATCACTTAGAGAGCACTTCAGCAGCCAAAAGACGAGACCATCTGTCTTGGTGTGTGTTTGCAAGTGACTCTTGCAGAGCCAAGGGCCAGTGGGCATACGTGTCGCCTCTGACCCTGCGTCAGTGGACTGAGGCAGAGAGAGGACTGCCTATATGAGTGGGTAAAGGGACTAAGCAGTTGGAAAATGCATCCAAAGTGCTTACTAAGTGCTGTGTCTGTGAATGGCAATTTCTACATTACTTTTTTTTGCCGACCTCTGTCCTGCCCTTTCGGAGAGTTGAGTGCATCTATGAGATTTAATGGTTTTGTGGTTGGAATGATCGTGGTGTGCCTTGGGGTTTTTTGAGGTACAGAAAGTGTGCCACCACAGAAAAAAAGGTTTGAAAACACTGCTGTACCTACACCTTTGCTCATGGCATGCTAAAAAAGATCTCCATAGCTGCTATCTACCTTAACACTAGAATCCCTGAAGCCTACGAAAAAAGTTGTAATCCTGGGCCACCTTGAATTCCTTTGCACCTCTCCATTAGCGCCTTTTGTTTGGCAAATGTGTTGATCAGCACAAGCAGCAAGCAGCCTGCTATCCAGCTCAAGTCTGTTTATCTGGATGTGAGGTGCCTAGAGTTGTATAGGATAAATAAAATCGTTATTTGGAACACGTGCATTTCATGTGTGTTCCGTGTCTACAACAATCTGGGTAAATGTAGGATGAGATATATAATTAATATATTTATTAATTAATTAATAGAGAAGAGGCTAATTTTAACACCTTAAAAAGCCATAGAATCTTGGAAAAAAGATTTCCATCTCACAAAACTAAACTGTGCATAGTGAGAAATATAGTGTGCTACAATGGACATCGCTTTGGTCTCTGGGCCTTTGTGATCATAGGCTACACATTAGTATTGAAAGAAAACAGAAGGTTACCTTTGTTGATTGTTTGTTAATACAGAAAAAAAAGTCACTAACAGAAGTCTGAAAAGCACAATATAGGCATCTTATTTTGTACTCAGTATAATGAAAAACTAACTTTAATGGGTACTGCTACATGCAGGTTTCTTGTGAGTTACTGTAATCCATCTCTTCAATATGTATGCCATGAGAAAAAGACTCAGCATCGCTGTTTATCCTCAACAGCCTTCCACTGTCCCCATAGTAACAAACTGAGCTGCAGATAAGAGCCAAGGCGTCCTCTCTTGTGAGAAGGCCACATATTAACTCTATTATGTCAATACCTGCTTCACTAATATGTTCAGTAAAATTACAATGCTATCTAACAAGATCTTGAAGCTTCAATCTCAAATGCAAAATGTTAATTTTAATATTCTCTGCTACAGAATGTGTCACAAAGTACATGGAAACAGCAAGCAGAAATTATAAACAAGACTTCAAAATTATGAAGCTTTCTTGGCATATTGCCAGACTACGGCTTTCTCACTGTGGTCAGTGTTTTAAAGAAATGTCTTTGCTTCTTCTACTATGCTGTCTTGCCTACAGTATCATAATTGTTCACTATTGCTATTGGTTCCCAATGTAAATACATAATGTAGATGCAGACTGTTCAAATGTCTCAACCCAGTGCCTCTGCGCAAGACTTCTTGATAAATTTATATACTATATAACTTACTATATAAATAAATAATTTATATATTATGTATCCCTCTTACAAGCTATCAGTTTCAGTCATGGTTACATTTCACCATTAACATATTTATTGGGCAACATTTCTGTTAATTATTTTTATGACTGCACCCGACTGCTTTCTGTTCAGTCAGTCATTCTCCAACCCGCTATATCCTAACACAGGGTCACGGGGGTCTGCTGGAGCCAATCCCAGCCAACACAGGGCGCAAGGCAGGAACATATCCCTGGGCAGGGTGCCTGCCCACCGCAGGCTTTCTATTCAGGACATATATAACACTCACTGCCTTAGAAAGGCAAACTGTGTAGTTAAATTGCCCCAGCCATCTCACATGGTCACTTTTCCTTCTGGCAAAAAGTATGAGATCTTTGGCATTTACACAAGTGGGTTCAGGGATAGTGTCCACCCGCAAGTTGTAAGGTTGCTGAATAGCCAATCCTAAGAGTAAAAATTTTCACTTAACAAACAGTGTTTTTAAATATATAACAATTGAATTACACATTGTATAGTTTAGGGCTGTCAAACAATTATAACATTTATTCGTGATCAGTCAACAAAATGTCACTGGATTGATTACATGCTTAACCAAGTAAGTTCAGCAATGTCTAGCAATCTCCTGTGAATGGCAGTGCTATACAAAGCCTTAGCTGCTTAAACTACAAAGACTTGTGCCTTTCACATAAACCCATGATCTGTGACAGAATTGTTCCCTGTGAAGGTAATGTGTCAATATTCTCAGACCTTACTGAATGAAGTCTCTCAGCACTCTATTTTCAATTTTTTTTGAGGTCTTCTGTTTGATGTGATCCATCTTGCAATAAATACTGATAGTTAATGCTTTAGATATTATTTTATTTATGGGCACAAGCTGAGTTGAACAATCATGGACTGTAGTATGCTGCAGATTTTGCTACCTTAACAGAGTTTCTTGCAGTGGCAACATGCATATTTTGCTGTTAAGTAATAAATCAAGGTTGTTGTATTTCTGGGATATTTAGAATTTGCACATACAGGTATTAAAAATTCAGGCCTTTGCACCATCTGGTAGTGTTTCAAAACATAAGCAGCCATCAAAAATGTAATCCCTCTTAGCTATTGGTAATGTGGAACACCTTATATCAGGGGTTACCAGACTTTAAGTCAACACCCCCCCAACCCCAAATCCCCCCCGCAGATGTTGTACCATCTAGGCGGGGCCCTCACTAATACAAAGCCAAAGCCACAAAGCATAGCATGGTCTTGGAATCTGGTTACTGCTAACACTTCTTAATCACTAGATTAAATCAATGCATGATTTTGCATAACAGGCCTATTAATCAAATCATGCTTAACTACAGCAGACAATTCATATACGTGTGATTAAATATCATGTGTTATTGTGTTATCTCCAAGCCAGGGGTTTTTAACTTTTTTTTTGGCATACGGTAACACCTCCAGGAATTGAAATTTTGCAGAACCACATTTCCTTTCAGTCTTAAATTATTAAGTGCTGGACTCTAAACTAGCCAAAACTAAAAGTCATATTTCTTAGCTAATACTGAATTTGGGGGTTTTAACAAATTATTACAGTGGTTTTTTTTGTGGCCGTGTATTTTTATTAGTTTTGCTTATGTGTATTTTTAATATATATTTTTTTATGTAAGAACAGTAGCATGGCTTGATAATATGGGTGTGCAATATTGACAAAAATGATCTCATTTTCTGGGATTTGGTTGATAAAGGTAGACAATATTTTGCATCCTTTAAAAATGTGTTTGTAAAAGTCTTATACTGTATTAGCTATGTCTCACTCTTTTTAATAGGATATCAGAATCAGAATATCTTTTGTCATTGTAACAAATACAACAAAATTAGATGCAGTCCCTGCTGTGTCATAATATAAAGAAATACTAGCCGAAGCCGTGTAAGAATAGGAACAAAAAACAGTGAGAAAGGAATTCAGAAATCAAGAAGAAATAAATACTTCTTGAAAGACACAGTTCTGAATAGGTGTTTTGGTGGAGACGACAGATAATGAGTCGAAAGATCTACTCGTACTACAATATCAGGTCTGTACTCTGGCCTTTGGGTATCCAACAGTGCATGTAGAATTTCCAGCCAAGCAGGATTACATGTGAAAGTGATAAATAAATCAGGCTTTCCAAATTTATGTACTATGGCCATGGCATCCTGATAGTTTTGTTGCATGTATCTTGGACTTCCTGGAAATGTGGACGGTAATATGATCATTTTGCATACACGTACGCTGTTATTTTCAGCATTTGCTTGCAGTGCGTCTGATAGTCCTTTGTATTGTTCCACGCGCAGATCTTGTTCATGTAATCTGAGATAGTTGAGACGCGCGCCCTCTGTTTTAACATAAGCATCTACGACCTACTGTTGGAATACTGCAAAATACTAAATGTATTCCTCATTGCTAATCTGTACGCGTAAAATTGGCGTTGAGTAAGTCTTATTCGCTTGGCGGTTCTTTTATCAGGAACATGTTGTAAATCTTTGTGCCAGCCAATGTCTCCGTAAGGGAATAAAAGTGGGTAAAACCATAGGATTGCAATTCATATTGAGCGTGGAAATCTGTTTACAGGGGGGGTTCGCCATCTTCTCCGACGAAAATCGCTGCAACATTGGTGTGATATGTCGGGGCATTGTATCGTCGTAAATCCTGCCCAGGGTTTTCCTTGAAAACCATTCGTACAGATGCTGTTGGATTGGACTGAGCGATTTCATGCATGTGTTTGTATGATTTAGCGAAGGGGTTGATGGTTCTGAGCATGGAATCTAGCTGGAGAAGTAAATTTTCGCTGCATGCAGAGTTTGCTTTATTTTGTAAGAGTACTTCAGTAGCTTGCGCTGTGTCAAAAACATACAACTGTCCATATCCTGTAGAGGTAGAAGTGTTAGCATATAGTGGAGAGATTTGGTGATAAATTTGCCTGTGTATTTTAAAACCGTATGGTCCGTGGTCAGGAGGTTGAGTTATCTGTGCACCTATGGAAGCAAACGCTAGAGAAGAGTTCTATTCTCGAATGTGTTCATGATAATTTTCAGCTGTGTAAGAAGCTGTTGTAAAGACACAGGTGGCTTCCGCAAAGGTGGTAAAGCTACTTTACCATTGTGGCAGCACTTCGAGTACTTGTTGGATGTATTACGCTCAACAGGCCAGTATAGTGCATGACAGTGTTTGCACTGCTGGTCTGGAGTCCCAATGTTGTACTCTTGGACAGGAAGACAGTAATTAGGTGAAGTACCACCTGTGGTAACAGGAAGAGGATTGTGTGTATGTCTGCTGAGACTGTGTTGGTTTGGAAACGTTGCTTTGCAGATGTCACATTGCAAGAGTTGCGAATGAGTTTTGTTGTGTTTAGTCAGACAATCCTGTGTAGAGAACTTCTTATTGCATTTCTGGCACTCATATAGTTGTTGGGAATAATGCCTTTTCTTGTGTTTAGGAAGTGAGGTTCGTTGAAAAGATTTGTTGCAGGAATCGCACTGGAAGAATGTGGGGAAGGGTTTAGAGGAGGATAAATGGGAATCAAGAAATGCCGTGTCGGCTGCATGTGGGTGGGACAGGTTTTGAAGAGGAGCCACAGGCAGCGTGGGGAAGGTTTTGGAAGAGGACGAATAGGAATCGAGAAATGCTGTGTCGGCTGCGTGTGGGCAGGACTGGTTTTGAAGTGGAAGCAGGACGAATCAGAAGAGAAACATATGTAAGAGATAATTACAAAAGGATAATTAGAAATAAGGTAGAACACAAACATTCAACATTAGACCTTAATTGCACATGAACACTAAAAAAACTGAGAAATCCCATGTACATAAGTATTCACAGCCTTTGCTCAATACTTTGTCGATGCACCTTTGGCAGCAATTACAGCATCAAGTCTTTTTGAATATGATGTCACAAGCTTGGCACACCTATCCTTGGCCAGTTTTGCCCATTCCTCTTTGCAGCAGCTCTCAAGCTCCATCAGGTTGGATGGGAAGCGTCGGTGCACAGCCATTTTAAGATCTCTCCAGAGATGTTCAATCGGATTCAAGTCTGGGCTCTGGCTGGGCCACTCAAGGACATTCACAGAGTTGTCCTGAAGCCACTCGTTTGATATCTTGGCTGTGTGCTTAGGGTCGTTGTCCTGCTGAAAGATGAACCGTCGCCCCAGTCTGAGGTCAAGAGCGCTCTGGAGCAGGTTTTCATCCAGGATGTCTCTGTACATTGCTGCAGTCATCTTTCCCTTTATCCTGACTAGTCTCCCAGTCCCTGCCGCTGAAAAACATCCCCACAGCATCATGCTTCCACCACCATGCTTCACTGTAGGGATGGTGCCAGGTTTCCTCCAAACATGACGCCTGGCATTCACACCAAAGAGTTCAATCTTTGTCTCATCAGACCAGAGAATTTTCTTTCTCATGGACTGAGAGTCCTTCAGGTGCCTTTTGGCAAACTCCAGGCGGGCTGCCATGTGCCTTTTACTAAGGAGTGGCTTCCGTCTGGCCAATCTGCCATACAGGCCTGATTGGTGGATTGCTGCAGAGATGGTTGTCCTTCTGGAAGGTTCTCCTCTCTCCACAGAGGACCTCTGGAGCTCTGACAGAGTGACCATCGGGTTCTTGGTCACCTCCCTGACTAAGGCCCTTCTCCCCCAATCGCTCAGTTTAGATGGCCGGCCAGCTCTAGGAAGAGTCCTGGTGGTTTCGAACTTCTTCCACTTACGGATGATGGAGACCACTGTGCTCATTGGGACCTTCAAAGCAGCAGAAATTTTTCTGTAACCTTCTCCAGATATGTGCCTCGAGACAATCTTGTCTCAGAGGTCTACAGACAATTCCTTTGACTTCATGCTTGGTTTGTGCTCTGACATGAACTGTCAACTGTGGGACCGTATATAGACAGGTGTGTGCCTTTCCAAATCATGTCCAGTCAACTGAATTTACCACAGGTGGACTCCAATTAAGCTGCAGAAACATCTCTAGGGTGATCAGGGGAAACAGGATGCACCTGAGCTCAATTTCGAGCTTCATGGCAAAGGCTATGAATACTTATGTACATGTGCTTTCTCAATTTTTTTATTTTTAATAAATTTGCAAAAACCTCAAGTAAACTTTTTTCACGTTGTCATTATGGGGTGTTGTGTGTAGAATTCTGAGGAAAAAAATGAATTTAATCCATTTTGGAATAAGGCTGTAACATAACAAAATGTGGAAAAAATTGATGCGCTGTGAATACTTTCCGGATGCACTGTAAATTGTCCAAAAATTTTATATATCGGTAAGTATATACATAGCAGTACCATTAGTGTTAACATAATTTTGACTCACCCTGTATATACTTAACAGTGTCTAACAATATTATCAGTAATTGCAATCTTCTTTTCAACCAGTCCAAAAAGGAAAAAAAAAGTATTTTTTTATTCCCCTTCATATATACTTAGGATAGGGAAATTGAAATAAGACAACATAAGACATATTCTCTAATAAGGATTTCAAAACTACAGTAGCTTAAAAACTATTTTATTTCTGTTCATATTTACCAAACCTTTCAATATAAATACAGTATGTGGATGTGATAGTGTGTTTATGTCTTTATCTGTATTATAAATTGTTTCGTCATCTGAAATCAATTGCTTCATCAGAAGCTGGTAACTGACATGTAAAAGAGGAACACACACAAAAAGTATAAACTGAAACAATCTCCTTGAGTGAATTAATTGCTAATTTAGGTCGTACAGATATTTCTCTATTTCCCAAATTCTGCTATTCTCTAACGGGAGATTTTCAAAATCAAAAATTTGAACAGCGCATTCTATATGTGAAATTAAACATTCCCAAGACATTTCATTGAAGAAGTGTACCAAATTTCAACAAAATCTGTGAACTGTGAGCAGAGATATTTTATGTGGACTGAGAAACAGATATGACAACAAAAATGCATGCTGTTTACATTTTCAGGCTATGCACCTAAAAGCAGGAATCACTGAAAATTGTTGAAGACTTACTTATAGAACAGAGTTTACAGCAGCTAGTGGAAGCAACGTATTGTGTATAAAAGACTGAAATATGAAAACATATGGTACATGATCTAAATAATTTCCAAGCTGCACCAATGATTTGTATGGGACAATGGCTATTCTTTGTCCAAATGTATTAAAGCCTCTTGGATCTGTGTGGCATGATGACACAAGTTTTAGTGGTGCTACCTCTCAGATCCAATAGCCCGAGTTTGTATTGTATACCAGAGGTTGCTGTACATGTGGTTTTCTTGATTACTCTAAATTGGAACAATTGTGAAAAGCACTAGGTGCATAAGCAGACTCTTCAGTGGGCTGGCAACCTATCCAGCACTAATTTCTGTGTTATGGCCGATGCTGCTTCTAGGATTTCATATTTCTGTAATAGTTCATCAGCTTGGTTCAATTAACTAATTATGTCATTAAGTAATAGCACTTGTTAGATATTGTGTTTAATAAAGCACTGGACAATATACAGTACCTACAAAGTAATTAAGTTTTTATTATGTTGAACAGAAATGTTTGAATTTTATTGAAGAAAATAACATTTACATTTTAGAAAATTAATGTTTTGATGTCAGAAATTTGGTCTTTTCTATTGAATGTCTGAGGCATAAGACAAAAAATAAAAACTGAAGAAAAGATTTATATTTAAAAAAAATCTACAGATGTTGATCTATAGATCTATAGAGATATCTGCTGCATTAACAAAAAAAAAGGTGAAAATGGTACCCGTGCTTATTTATTATGTTGGTTTATACAGTTTGTTAGATCAAGCTACTGGTATAAACATGACATGTGCCTTGACTGCCAATGCTTTTAATTCTAAATGTCAGGCTTCACTGAGCATTGTTTAGGTACATGTAGGAATCAAATATAGTTCAAATACAAATATAAGTTGTTAGTAAAAAATATTAAATAGGCAAACAAAGAAATGCATTACAAATTAAGCCAAAGTTTGATCTGTGTGCCTTGCAGTGACTGTGCCTGCTTTATATCATAGAGTGCCGAGCTAAGGGGATGGATTTCTGCAACCATCTAATGAAAAAGGAAGGTTAAAAATAAATTGCATTTTAGATGACATAATCATTCAGACAACCTAAAACAGTAATCATGCTACTTGTACTGGACCACAAACATTTGTCACAGTCATGTTTTAAATTTTTAAGGCTCTATTTGTCCTTCAGCACTTTTAAATGTGAATTCTAAAACAGATACGAAGGTGTAGTGACATCATGAGTGGAGTTTATTCATATGCTCTAGAGATTGCATCCTGCTGAAGGTTCACTTACTGAAGTATAATTTAACCTGTCAAGTGAATCAATCATTTTTGACATATAAATATCATGTCTGTTATTTTAAATATACAAAAAGTAATAAAATGCAGTAAGCCTTTTTTTTTATCAACTCAAAGCACCTGTTCGAATTATAAAAAACTGGCTAATTTTAGTCAACAAAAATGTAATTTTAGCAGCAAACAACATCAAAGACAGTGGTGACCTTACTGTTTGTCAAAGGGGTTTTAAAATCCCTTTTATACCATAGAGATTCAAAAAGAGATTTGGCCAAAGAGCAGGAGCAACCTGAGATAAAAAGAATGATGCAGAATAAACAGAGCAAATGTATTCTCTCAATATTTCTCAGCTGGAGGTGATGATGGGAAATTTACATATGAGATAAAGGATTCAGAAAAGGTGCATCCAAATTACATTGTCATGACAGTTGGTTGAAATAACATTCAGTAGAATGTTCAGGGCTACACAAGTAAAAAGAAATGCATGCAAGCTGATGAGCTTGACAGAGTCTAAGGTATGCAAACATATAGAAGCATGAGTTATAATTCCTTTATGAAGGGTCATTGGGAAGCAGAGTCCATGCAGGCACCATCAAGCACACGCCAAGAACCAAATAAAGATAGGGCACCAGTCAGGGATAATCCAGAATTTCCAATCAATTTAAAAGACAGACCTTTGGGATGTGGAAGAAAGATCCAGAATACTTGATGAAAAATTTGAATGCTCAGGTTTCAGCGACAGTGTTCTGCAACTGTAAGGCAGCAGCACAAACCCTTGCACCATCATATTACACAATTAAATGCTTACTTACAGCAAGGCCCCTTCCTGGGATATGTACCATACATAGTGTGATGGAGAGGCTTGCATGCCTGAGTGTTCTTTAGAGTTATCCTGCCTGGAGATATATGCTCCTGATAAGGGTTATCTGTGTAAAACTGGTCTAAGGAAAGAGACTAGATCAAGAACAATCCATAACTGGCCCTACTAAAATTTCCAGTTAAATTTAAAAGAACCTCATTTGAAGCTCTAGGGTGCTAGAGCTCACTCATGGAGCCAAGACCAGGAGTGATATTTGCTTAGAAACACTTGCTAGCTGGGTGATCCACATAGCCATGTTAGGCTCAGCAGGAAAAAGTTGGATGAAGGTATTGTGTTGGCTCACAACCCAAAAGACAAAGGTTAAAATTTCAATACTCAGGTACCTTCTACTCTAGATGACAGTTTGTTACTTGGGCTATAGCGGTGCAATCAAATTTCTCCAGCTAATTAATAGTGCTGCAGAAAGTCAAATTAATATTTAGAGATATTACATTAAAGGTAACTATATTTCAAGATATCCTAAAATATATAAACAGATACATTATGTGGTGACTTAAGTAGGACGTTATTTTAAGATATCTTGAAATATAATTAAGATGTCTTAAAAAGCATTTAAGATACCTTGAAATTCACTGCTTGAGATATCTAAAATACATTTTTAAATATCTGAAATTCATTTCATGGTATCTTAAAATGGGTGGCTGCTCCATTTGAAATATCTTAGAATATATTTCAAGATATCGCAAATGCATTATGAGATATCTTTAAAATTATATTACATTATTTCAAGATTTCTAAATAGCATTTCAGATATCTACAATACAATTTAAGATATCTGAAGTACATTTCCAAATATCTTGAAACAGCTTCCTGTCATTTTCAGATATCTAAGATGAATTTTAAGATCTCAGAATCACTTCCTGCTCATCTTAAGATATTTCAAATACATTTAAAGATATCTTATACCATTTAGGAAGTCCCATTGAATGAATAGGCAATCTTACAGGAAGTGATTTTGAGATATCTTGAAATGCATTTAAGATATCTTAAATTGACCTGGCATACATACTAAGGTATCTAAAAATTCATCTGAGATATCTTGAAATGCATGTGAAGTAATCTCAAGATATCTGAAAATGTATTTGAGACATGCTAAAATGCATTTGAGATATCTCAAAATTAATTGCATTAATGTAAAGGAAATTATTTTAAGATATCTCAAACTCATTTTGAGATATCTCTAAATGTTAATTTGGCTTGTCATACTTCACTGATATTGCCAATATCATGATGACAAAATTTTCATCCATTTTTTTTTTAACTAAGTACTGCTAGAGCAATCAAGTTAATTGTGGATCACTTTCATTTATCCATGATCATGTACTTCTTATATCATAGTCCTAAGACAATACTGCTGCCTCTAGTTCATATATTTTTTAAATGATCTTTGCCTTAACAAGTAAACAATTTAAGTTTTGCATTTTTGACAAAAAAAAATTAATTTAGTTGTGCTAGCTGGTCCTTAATGTTGAAAGGGTAATGTTGATTTGGACCAGTTAATTTTCTTGCATTCATTTTTCCTAACCCAAACTGTTTCCGAGGAATCGTTATAGGATCAGGATACACACAAAAAAAAATAAATAGAAGAAAAAAAATTTAAGGACAGCTAAAATTCAGTGAAATGATAAAAAGCAATTTACCTTGTGGCTCAAAAATTATAATTTTAATGTAATGTAAACTGCTCAACTTCACTTAGTAAATGGAACCGATATTTCTACAAAATGCTGTTATGATAGAGGCAAAAAAAAAAAAAAGATGTGAAACAAAGCATCTAATATTGAAACGGTAAAAAGACCTTTAAAACTTTACAAAATGTATGAAGATAGAAACAAAGAAATATTGACCCAATTGCATTCCTGGACAGACAGGCAATGTTATATCAAAAAGTATTCTTTATAATAATATTACTTCTGATCACTTAGAATCTGGGCTCAGATACTTGGTCATTTCAGTAAAAAGCTGTTTCCAAAAAACATTTATCCCAGTTTAATTGACTCGTACACCAGGACCACCTTATGGTTCTTTACCAACTAAAAGAAGACATGAAACATCCTCTTTATGATAAAAAGGATAATGCCAACATCTTTAAGTGCTTCTGGAATTTTTCAGGGTATCTAGGTGGGTTGGAAAATTTGTTGTTATTCTTTCAGTCCAAATATGCCTATACTTTGGACTTTTGGCCTCATAGACTCTGGTAAACTAGACACTTACTAATTTGTCCAATACCCAGAAAAATTCTCACCTCACCACCACTTGATGTGTGAGAGAGAGAGAGAGTGAAAGCACAGACTCTGTTACTTAGACAGTAGGAGACCACAATCTCCTAAGAGAAAAGGTCTTTGTAAGAATTGTACGGTATTATCAAAAACAAACTGAAAAGATAGAGATATCCATGCTCTATCCAGCTGTAGAATATTTTTCAGTATGGGCCATGACAGAATAAGGCAAGAATACAAGCACATGGAGGCGGGATACATAAAAAAAAAACAAAACAAAAAAAGCAAAACACAAGAAAAATTTACAGATATGTACTTATAGTATGTTTCACATCCCATTTGTGGTGGTGTCATTAAGTGCAACTAATGCAAGATTTCAGATGTCAAAATAAAACCTTTATTAAAAATAAAAAACCTTAATAATTAATAATAATAAAACCGTTCCAAGATTACCCATTCTTGTCTACCTGAGCATTACCATGTACAATGTTTGCTCTCCTTGCACTTATACTGTTCTTACAACTCCAACTCAGAGAAAAAACGCATCATATTTAAAGTATATAATTCATCGTATTTCTTTAAAGCAAAATAATATAGACTTCCTTTCATCAACAAGCATAAACAAAAACAGAGTGAGTGAGTGAGTCAATTAGAGTAGCTGTGCGTGTTAAAAATCACTGAAGCAGGGAAGTTTCTGAAATATAAATAGCCATCTGTGTTGATCTGACTAATTAAAAACAGCGCAAAAAAGGCACGACAAGGAGGTCCAGGTGGGAGCTAATATTTTTCTTTAGCAGCGTTAATTAATTCATATGTGCATTCAACACCTGCATTGTCTTCAAATTAAAATCAAATTGTGTAAATATAGGATTTCATTATGGAGAATCTATTTTCCGGTTGTATAATAAATAAACATAAATATTACTTTTTGCAAACAGTCTTTTAAAAAGTGAATGCAAATAAACTAGCAGGAGACATTCAGCTGCTTTTAAATATACAATATATCAAATGTTAATTCTGCTTCTGCCGGTACTACTAAACAAAAATTGAAATAGCAGTTTATGGCAAGTGTGGGAGTGAAGCCTGCAATAACTATTAATCTGCTAATGTTGAAATCTGATATTACCATGGACCACATCAATACTTAAATGTGAACTAAAGCATGTGGAACTTAACTTCAGAACACACTGTGTAAATGTATCACTTATAATTTAAAATGTTTTCACTTAAAGTCATGCAATAATAAAATTTAGCATGTTAAATATTTTTAAAATAAAGTATTTTAATAGGCAATAATATTTTTTTTGCACTACAGATTCATTCAGGGCATTATATTTTGTGAATAGCATTAATTCAGTGTTACTCTTGATATAAATGAGTGATGGAGACTGGTATAACATTTTGCTCTTTGTGTATCAAACTGACTTAACAGCAGTATGGGTTTTCTTATCTAGGCATTTATAATTTACATATTAAAGCAAGCAGCCAAAGTTTTTTTCATTAAAAGCATGCATCACATTAAAGGGTTATTAAGAAGGCGAACAATATGTCACTACAGTAATAAAATATACAAATGGAGCAGTACATTAAAAGTAATATTGGAATATTAAATACCAAATGTAGCTTACAGTATGCTTATTACTGACAGTTTTGAAACAAGTATCAAAAGGAGTTATACAGATCAAGAACAGCTACAACATATCACTCCAAATAAGAGTACCATTCAAAGTTAAAACATAAAGTTAGTATAGTATACGATGTGTCATTGACAGTATAATCTCATTATATCGAAGGGGATGGTTGACACATGTAACTGAGGAGAAATCACTTAAAAGTAGGATAAAATAGCCAGTTCTTCATTTAAGTTTTGAAGACTGAGATAAATAGAGCATCAAGAGCAGACATAGGAAGACACTTCAAAAGATCAGGAGTCACAAAGCTACTGTAAATGAGTATTTGCCAAAGTTAGACAAAGTTTAGTGACACGGTTTAGCAAAAGTAAGAGGGCCAACATCAAACATTTATGCTGTAAAGCACTATAGATAAGTATTCTTGGAGCAAACAGCTCCATAAGCAAGTAGCAAAGTTTGAATAGTTACAGAGCCATTAACATGCTCATTTGGTTTACTGAAGCCAAAACATTTTATAAAAGTTCAGACTCTGGCAACAGCATTCTAAACCTGTTTGAAATCATACATACTTTGCAAATGGAGACTGTTGAAAAGTGAACTGCAGTAGGTAAACTAATAAGTGATTAAAACATTGCAAACCAGTGCCATATGCTTGTTTTTTCTCAACAAGGATGCCTTCAGTTACTTTATTTTAAATATTGATTGCTACTAACTCAATAGTTATTTAAAGCTGGAATTAATGGAAAACAATAACGGTATGATAAAAAAAATCAGTCTTCCACATGATGGTTTTATGTTTAAACCAGTTCTTTGGTTACTTTCCTCTATAGCACTGGTTCTCAAACTTTCCACGACGAGACCCAACTCATAAAATATTTGTCTCTTCAAGTACTTCCATTATGACTGGCATTTAAATACAGTAGCGTAGGCCTATTTAACTACATATCTAGTTTACACAGAGGAGGCAATTTTATTCCTACTATGAATATTATTTATTATTGAGTGTAATGCACAGCCACTACTGTACTTGCCTGGAACATCCATCAAGTGGCAATAATAACTGCAGTGCACTTTTAATGCAACTTTACTGCATTAAAACATTCACAGCAAAGTAACTGTACTGAAATAAAAATACTGAAGACACATAACAAGTAAGGAAATTAACAATAACAGCTCTATACTAACAATCAAAATAGAAATGTTAAAATTTGGTGGTTATTGACATCTTAGTTTGCCTACATACCTAATGAGAAGGGTGTGCATGGCACTGTAAACAAAATCCTATGAAATCTGGGTCACCTTCAGCCTCATATTTGGTTCAGCATTCAACCTGCTTCTGTATTTAGTCTTTAAAAAAAAGAACCATTTCTCGCACAGATATGTGGTCACAAATGGAAGGAGAAAGCAAATGGCCTTGTCTGAAAGTGCAGGGTATTCGCTGCATCACTATGTCCAAAAATCCAACAATGTCTGACTTCTGAATGCAGACTTCAGTGTTTGGTCACAAGATAATTCTATTAAACTCTCCTGTTCACTTACTGTAAAGTCGTTGGGTATGGCAGATGCATCAATGCAGAATGGGTTTCTCATCCAGTTGTTTACTTCTGTGATCGCTGGGAAATATTCATTGAACTGTTGTCTTAGAGAGACAAGGTACGCAATGATGTTGTCCCTGACTCCATTAGTGAGGGTCAGGTCGCTGTCACACAGGAAATTCTCCAAGTTGGGGAAAGCTGAAACATCACCTGTCTTGACCCTGGTTGTGAATAACTGCATTTGTTTCAGCATTGCATTGATTATGCCCTGCTCATTAAAATACTGATTGAGAGTCCCTGTAGTCCTTAATTCAGCTCATTTAAACAAGAGAAAATGAGAGAGACAGAAAGATGACAAGTATGCTAGACAACTGAGCCACACAGTGTCGTCAATAACATCTGATAAGGGGAAGCTTTTGTCTTGTAAGAACGTATGGACCTCTTTGTGCACTTTGAAAAGTCTCGAAAGCACCTTCCCTCTTGAAAGCCACCTTACTTCTGTATGGAGCAGAAACTGAACATGTTTGCTAGCCATCTTATCACAGAGCACATGAAATAGGCGGAAATGCATCCTACTGGCCTTTATGGAGATCACAATTTTCACAGCTGAGTCTAGTATGGACCGAAGTTCTTTGAGCATTTTCTTCACTGCGAGGGCCTTGTGATGAATGCTGCAGTGAGCCCATTGTATCTCTGGTGCCAACTCTCAAATTCGGGCTGCTACTTTGCTATTGCCACCTGTCATAGCCATAACGCTGTCCGTGCAGGCTCCGACACACTTTTTCCAATCGAGTCCATTCTCTTGAACAAATGCGTTCAGGAGCTGGAAGGTGTGTTCACCTGTAGTTCTGGCCTGAAGCGACTAACATAAAATGTTCTTGAGCTGCGCTTTGATATTTATATCAAATGTAAGCAAGCAAATTGGCTATATCTACAACATCTATAGTCTCATCGAGCTGAATGGAAAAATAGCAACTACCTTTAATGCCCTCAATGAGTGTGTTTTTATCATCATCTGCCATGGCTCTTATTCTCTATAACACGGTGTCATTGGAAATCGGCACCAAGTTCAGCTGTTTGGCAGCCTTCTCCCCACACATGATGCTTGTTACACTTTTGGCTAATGGTAGACAGAGTTGTCCGCCAATTGTGTGTGGCTTACGTTATAATGAGAATGGCATGATAAAAAGCTTCTTGTGCTTTGGCTGTGGGTGTAGGACAAAACTGAATTGTTGACTTAGCGTTGGACTTGAATGGAAGACAAATTTATGAAGATCTGGGTCACGCTCTCTGTAAAATGGTACTGAAAAATTCAGATATGAGCATCAGTAGGTTACCCAAACTATTCTATAACATTTCAATAATTATTTACTGATCTGATGCTGATCATTCTGATCATAAAATAGATCACGACAACAGGAATTTGATGAGAAGAATTCACAATTAATTGTAGATTTAAGGTATTTGAGGGTTTCTCTATACAGTGCCTCTTTCTCTTGCACAATTTGGCTCAAAAACTAATCAGCACATCATCATCTCATAGCAGGCATAAGTTTCAAGTTTGGTATTTTTCTGTCCAGTCGTTTTACCTCTAGACTGTCCTCAAGAAACTGTGACAAACAGACACAGACACACACCCATCGTTGAAATATTGATGTTTTCAGTATCAGGGGGACCCTAAAATGGCGAGACCCATCGAAAACCAGAGATCAAAATTTTTGATGAAACTAAAGCTTTAGCTCTTCCCCTATAGACGATAGGTTATGGTGGGGGAGGGCGCAAAGCAAAAAATAGACAAAACCCTAGGAAAAAAAGAATTTAAGATATAAAATAAATGCAACTGTTTGATTTTGTTTTAGTGTGTTCATATTTGTACAGTGTTGTGAAAAAGTAAATGCAATCTCTTGTCAATTTCATAGTTTTACATATCAGGACATAAATAACAATCACCTGTTCCTCAAAAACACTTATAATTAGGCACATCTAATTTCATGCGACAAAAACACATAACAGATTTTACTTTTGTCATTATCTATTCAATTAAAATAAGTAAATATGAAAGCACCACGTGCAAAAAAAGCTCTTACCAAGTACACTTGACTAGTTGATGACCCATATGAGTTTTAACCATGGTCACCAGTAAGGAGTGGATTAAAGACAGACAGGTTACAAAATGTTAATGTTTATTTCTGTGTGCTGACAACAAATAGCCAAAATAACTGAATTTTTGTTTTGTTCATAGTCTGGATTAAATTGCATTTGGATCTGTATCCAGACTGGAGTCTCTTACTGGAGTACCACTATTAGATACTACATTATGTCAAAAAACAAAAACATTAAATGACTAACAACTTATTAAAACTGATCTTCAAGCATAGTGGTGGGGACAATGACTGACAATTGTTTTCTAGCCACATATCTTAAAAACCTTATAATTGCCATATTAATCATTAACTACTTATTACATCAGAATAACCTGATTGAAAATGTGAGGCCACTGATCCAACAGTAGAATCTTGTCAAGAGCTGGATCATGTAATCGGATAATTATCCTCAGCACACCAGTAAATCTGTCAGTGAATGGCCAAAAAAAGGAAACAATCAAGGTTTTGGAATGGCTAAGTTAATGTCCAAATCCTAACACCAATGAGATGTTATAGGCTTTTAAGAACAATGCCGTTAGGGATGTTCCAATCAATTGGCTGCTAATCTAAATCAGCCCCAGCTTTTCTAAGCTTTACAGTAATTCAGTTGCAGCGCTCCTTTTTATACATACAGTGGTGTGAAAAACTATTTGCCCCCTTCCTGATTTCTTATTCTTTTGCATGTTTGTCACACAAAATGTTTCTGATCATCAAACACATTTAACCATTAGTCAAATATAACACAAGTAAACACAAAATGCAGTTTGTAAATGGTGGTTTTTATTATTTAGGGAGAAAAAAAAATCCAAACCTACATGGCCCTGTGTGAAAAAGTAATTGCCCCCTGAACCTAATAACTGGTTGGGCCACCCTTAGCAGCAATAACTGCAATCAAGCGTTTGCGATAACTTGCAATGAGTCTTTTACAGCGCTCTGGAGGAATTTTGGCCCACTCATCTTTGCAAAATTGTTGTAATTCAGCTTTATTTGAGGGTTTTCTAGCATGAACCGCCTTTTTAAGGTCATGCCATAGCATCTCAATTGGATTCAGGTCAGGACTTTGACTAGGCCACTCCAAAGTCTTCATTTTGTTTTTCTTCAGCCATTCAGAGGTGGATTTGCTGGTGTGTTTTGGGTCATTGTCCTGTTGCAGCACCCAAGATCGCTTCAGCTTGAGTTGACGAACAGATGGCCGGACATTCTCCTTCAGGATTTTTTGGTAGACAGTAGAATTCATGGTTCCATCTATCACAGCAAGCCTTCCAGGTCCTGAAGCAGCAAAACAACCCCAGACCATCACACTACCACCACCATATTTTACTGTTGGTATGATGTTCTTTTTCTGAAATGCTGTGTTCCTTTTACGCCAGATGTAATGGGACATTTGCCTTCCAAAAAGTTCAACTTTTGACTCATCAGTCCACAAGGTATTTTCCCAAAAGTCTTGGCAATCATTGAGATGTTTCTTAGCAAAATAGAGACGAGTCCTAATGTTCTTTTTGCTTAACAGTGGTTTGCGTCTTGGAAATCTGCCATGCAGGCCGTTTTTGCCCAGTCTCTTTCTTATGGTGGAGTCGTGAACACTGACCTTAATTGAGGCAAGTGAGGCCTGCAGTTCTTTAGACGTTGTCCTGGGGTATTTTGTGACCTCTCAGATGAATCGTCTCTGCGCTCTTGGGGTAATTTTGGTCGGCCGGCCACTCCTGGGAAGGTTCACCACTGTTCCATGTTTTTGCCATTTGTGGATAATGGCTCTCACTGTGGTTCGCTGGAGTCCCAAAGCTTTAGAAATGGCTTTATAACCTTTACCAGACTGATAGATCTCAATTACTTCTGTTCTCATTTGTTCCTGAATTTCTTTGGATCTTGGCATGATGTCTAGCTTTTGAGGTGCTTTTGGTCTACTTCTCTGTGTCAGGCAGCTCCTATTTAAGTGATTTCTTGATTGAAACAGGTGTGGCAGTAATCAGGCCTGGGGGTGGCTACGGAAATTGAACTCAAGTGTGATACACCACAGTTAGGTTATTTTTTAACAAGGGGGCAATTACTTTTTCACACAGGGCCATGTAGGTTTGGATTTTTTTTCTCCCTAAATAATAAACACCATCATTTAAAAACTGCATTTTGTTTTTACTTGTGTTATATTTGACTAATGGTTAAATGTGTTTGATGATCAGAAACATTTTGTGTGACAAACATGCAAAAGAATAAGAAATCAGGAAGGGGGCAAATAGTTTTTCACACCACTGTATATACACACACACATATATATATTATATATATATATATATACACACACACAGTGCATCCGGAAAGTATTCAGAGCGCATCACTTTTTCCACATTTTGTTATGTTATAGCCTTATTCCAAAATGGATTAAATTCATTTTTTTCCTCAGAATTCTGCACCCAACACCCCATAATGACAACATGAAAAAGTTTACTTGAGGTTTTTGCAAATTTATTAAAAATAAAAAAACTGAGAAATCCCATGTACATAAGTATTCACAGCCTTTGCTCAATACTTTGTCGATGCACCTTTGGCAGCAATTACAGCCTCAAGTCTTTTTGAATATGATGCCACAAGCTTGGCACACCTATCCTTGGCCAGTTTCGCCCATTCCTCTTTGCAGCACCTCTCAAGCTCCATCAGGTTGGATGGGAAGCATCAGTGCACAGCCATTTTAAGATCTCTCCAGAGATGTTCAATTGGATTCAAGTGTGGGCTCTGGCTGGGCCACTCAAGGACATTCACAGAGTTGTCCTGAAGCCACTCCTTTGATATCTTGGCTGTGTGCTTAGGGTCGTTGTCCTACTGAAAGATGAACCGTCGCCCCAGTCTGAGGTCAAGAGCGCTCTGGAGCAGGTTTTCATCCAGGATGTCTCTGTACATTGCTGCAGTCATCTTTCCCTTTATCCTGACTAGTCTCCCAGTTCCTGCCGCTGAAAACATCCCCACAGCATGATGCTGCCACCACCACGCTTCACTGTAGGGATGGTGCCAGGTTTCCTCCAAACGTGACACCTGGCATTCACACCAAAGAGTTCAATCTTTTTCTCATCAGACCAGAGAATTTTCTTTCTCATGGTCTGAGAGTCCTTCAGGTGCCTTTTGGCAAACTCCAGGCGGGCTGCCATGTGCCTTTTACTAAGGAGTGGCTTCCGCCTGGCCACTCTACCATACAGGCCTGATTGGTGGATTGCTGCAGAGATGGTTGTCCTTCTGGAAGGTTCTCCTCTCTCCACAGAGGACCTCTGGAGCTCTGACAGAGTGACCATCGGGTTCTTGGTCACCTCCCTGACTAAGGCCCTTCTCCCCCAATCGCTCAGTTTAGATGGCCGGCCAGCTCTAGGAAGAGTCCTGGTGGTTTCGAACTTCTTCCACTTATGGATGATGGAGGCAACTGTGCTCATTGGGACCTTCAAAGCAGCAGAAATTTTTCTGTAACCTTCCCCAGATGTGCACCTCGAGACAATCCTGTCTCGGAGGTCTACAGACAATTCCTTTGACTTCATGCTTGGTTTGTGCTCTGACATGAACTGTCAACTGTGGGACCTTATATAGACAGGTGTGTGCCTTTCCAAATCATGTACAATCAACTGAATTTACCACAGGTGGACTCCAATTAAGCTGCAGAAACATCTCAAGGATGATCAGGGGAAACAGGATGCACCTGAGCTCAATTTCGAGTTTCACGGCAAAGGCTGTAAATACTTAAGTACATGTGCTTTCTCAATTTTTTTATTTTTAATAAATTTGAAAAAACCTCAAGTAAACTTTTTTCACGTTGTCATTATGGGGTGTTGTGTGTAGAATTCTGAGGAAAAAAATGAATTTAATCCATTTTGGAATAAGGCTGTAACATAACAAAATGTGGAAAAAGTGATGTGCTATGAATACTTTCTGGATGCACTATATATATATATATATATATATATATATATATATATAGATAGATACTTTATTAATCCCAAGGGGAAATTCACATACTCCAGCAGCACCTTACTGATACAAAAAACAATATTAAATTAAAGATTGTTAATAATGCAGGTAAAAAAAACCAGAAAATCTCTTTGTATAATGTTAATGTTTACCCCCCCCGGGTGGAATTGAAGAGTCGCATCGTTTGGGGGAGGAAAGATCTTCTCAGTCTATCAGTGGAGCAGGACAGTGACAGCAGTCTGTCGCTGAAGCTGCTCTTCTGTCTGGAGATGACACTGTTTAGTGGATGCAGTGGATTTTCAATAATTGATAGGAGCCTGCTGAGCGCCCATCGCTCTGCCACAGATGTCAAACTGTCCAGCTCCATGACAACAATAGAGCCTGCCTTCCTCACCAGTTTGTCCAGGCATGTGGCGTCTTTCTTCTTAATGCTGCCTCCTCAGCACACCACCGCGTAGAAGAGGGGGCTCGCCACAACCGTCTGATAGAACATCTGCAGCATCTTATTGCAGATGTTGAAGGACACCAGCCTTCTAAGGAAGTATAACCGGCTCTGTCCTTTCTTACACAGAGCATCAGTATTGGCAGTCCAGTCTAACTTATCATCCAGCTGCACTCCCAGGTATTTATAGGTCTGCACCATCTGCACACAGTCACCTCTGATGATCACGGGGTCCATGAGGGGTCTGGGCCTCCTAAAATCCACCACCAGTTCCTTGGTTTTGCTGGTGTTCAGGTTTAGGTGGTTTGAGTCGTACCATTTAACAAACTCATTGATTAGGTACCTATACTCCTCCTCCTGCCCACTCCTGATGCAGCCCACGATAGCAGTGTCATCAGCGAACTTTTGCACGTGGCAGGACTCCGAGTTGTATTGGAAGTCCGATGTATATAGGCTGAACAGGACCGGAGAAAGTACAGTCCCTTGTGGCGTTCCTGTGTTGCTGACCACAATGTCCAACGTGCAGTTCCCAAGACGCACATACTGAGGTCTGTCTTTAAGATAGTCCACGATCCATGCCACCAGGTATGAATATACTCCCATCTCTGTCAGCTTGTCCCTAAGGAGCAGAGGGTGGATTGTGTTGAAGGCGCTAGAGAAGTCTAGAAACATAATTCTTACAGCACCACTGCCTCTGTCCAAGTGGGAGAGGGATCGATGTAGCATATAGATGATGGCATCGTCCGCTCCTACCTTCTTCTGATATGCAAACTGCAGAGGGTCGAGGGCGTGTTGAACCTGTGGCCTCAGGTGGTGAAGCAGCAGCCTCTCCATGGTCTTCATCACATGTGATGTCAGAGCAACAGGCCAGAAGTCATTCAGCTCACTAGGACGTGATACCTTTGGGACTGGGGTGATGCAAGATGTTTTGCAAAGCCTCGGGACTGTCCCCTGTTCCAGGCTCAGGTTGAAGATGCGCTGTAGAGGACCCCCCAGCTCCGATGCACAGATCTTGAGCAGTCGTGGCGATACTCCATCTGGACCTGCTGCTTTACTGGCACGAAGTCTCCTCAGCTCACTTACGCTGTTGTAATTATGGGTGGGGATGTCTCTCCTATGCTGGTATCAGCAGAAGGATGTGTGGAAGGTGCAGTACTCCGAGGTGAGAGTGAGAGTGGGTTAGGGTGGTCAAACCTGTTAAAGAAGTTGTTCATTTGGTTTGCTCTCTTTATGTCTCTCTCAATGGTGGTACCCCGCTTCGAGCTGCAGCCAGTGATGACCTTCATCCCATTCCACACTTCCTTCATGCTGTTATTCTGCAACTTCTGCTCCAGCTTTCTCCTGTACTGCTCCTTCGCTGCCCTGAGCTGGACTTGGGAGTTCCTTCTGCACGCACTTGAGCTCATGCTGATCACCGCCTTTGAAAGCCCTTTTCTTCTGGTTCAAAAGGCCCTTGATGTCACTTGTAATCCATGGCTTGTTGTTAGCATAGCAGTGTACAGTTCTTACTGGAACTACAATGTCCATACAGAAGTTGATGTAGTCAGTAGTGCAGCCAACAACTTCCTCAATGTTCTCACTATGTGATCCATGCAGGATATCCCAGTCTGTAGTTCCAAAACATTCTCTCAGAGCCTGCTCTGCTTCAGGGGACCACTTCCTGAATGATCGTGTGGTTGCAGGTAGGACCCTCACTTTTGGTTTGTAGTGAGGCTGAAGCAGAACCAGGTTATGATCTGCTTTCCCAAGCGCAGGCAGCGGGGTGGCGCTGTATGCGTCTTTAACGTTTGCATACAGTAAATCAATAGTCTTATTTCCCCGGGTGTTACAGTTCACATACTGGGAGAAGGCAGGTAATGTTTTGTCCAGCGTCACATGGTTAAAGTCTCCAGCGATTAGCACAAGCGCGTCAGGGTGCTGCGTTTGTAACTTAGCAACAGCAGAATGGATGATGTCACTCGCTGTCTCCTCGTCCGCCCGAGGAGGGATGTAACAACAATGATGTGTCCAAACTCTCTGGGCAAGTAATAGGGACGCAAACTTACGGCCAACAGTTCAATGTCCCTGCAGCAAGTCCCTGGAGACTTTGACGTTAACATGTCCAGAGTTACACCACCGTGTATTAACACAGAGAGTGAGTCCTCCTCCTTTGTGCTTCCCGCAGGTACTTGCATCTCTGTCCGCTCTAACTGTGCTAAACCCAGGTAGCTCCACGTTAGCATCTGGGATGGTGGTAGTTAGCCACGTTTCGCAAAAGCACAACAAACTGCATTCTCTGTAGGTTCTGACATTTTTCACCAGCGCTGCCAGTTCGTCAATCTTATTTGAGATTGAGTTCACATTTCCCAGAATCACAGAAGGCACCGAAGGCTTAAAACGCCACTTTCTCGCAAGCCGCTTCATTTTTAGCTTAGTGCCGGCTCTGCTGCCACGATATCGCTTTCTTCTTACCTCGTCGGGTAAATAGGGAACCACACCGGCACTGGCATTTGTTCTCAGCGCACGAAGTTGAGTACTTGAATAGACGAGTCTCGGCGTATAAAAATCCATGCCCATGTTGTAAAAATATGTGTGTCAGTGAACGAATCCACATAAAATAAAGTGATAGGAGTGATCAATAAATAAAAATAGAAAAATAAAAGTAGAAAAGTACACATACACATACAGTCATACACGGAGCTGCTGAAAAGGCTGCCACTCTATATTGTATATAATATAATATAAAATATATTATATTATATATATTATATATATATCTATACTAATAAAAGGCAAAGCCCTCACTTACTCACTGACTGACTGACTGACTCACTCATCACTAATTGTCCAACTTCCCGTGTAGGTGGAAGGCTGAAATTTGGCAGGCTCATTCCTTACAGCTTACTTACAAAAGTTAGGCAGGTTTCATTTCGAAATTCTACGCGTAATGGTCATAACTGGAACATATTTTTTGTCCATACACTGTAATGGAGGAGGCGGAGTCACGTATCGCGTCATCACGCCTCCTACGTAATCACGTGAACTAAAAACAAGGAAGACATTTACAGCACAAGTCACACGCGGGAACGAAGGTAAATGACGTTAATTTTTGACTGTCTTTTAATACTGTGTGAGCATACATATTAACACATGTGCAATTAAACGTGTGCATTTACGGGGTGATTTCTGAGGCTTAAAAGCTCACCTTTTATCAAACGCGGGAAGAAAGGTAACTGACGTTGTTCACTGTCTTTTAATATTGTGTAACCATACATATTAACACATGTCCAATTAAACGTGTGCATTTACGGGGTGATTTCTCAGGCTTAAAAGCTCGCCTTTTACTAAAAAGGTAAATGCAAAACTATTTTCAATCAGTTTATTGAAACGCTCCCGTTAAGGATTGCAATAACATATTCGCGAGATAAAAGAACGAAGTAGGGGGAAATGGAGGAACAGCCGCAAACAGCGAAGAGCAAAAAATTAATTAAACAATTGAGAACGGAGCGAGTTAAGCATACAAGCATGTTCATAAGGGAAACAAAGCACGGTGTAAAACGTAACTTTAAATTAAGTTTATAGAAACGCTCCCGCTGCGGATTGCAATAACATATTCGCGAGATAAAAGTTTAATGAGAAGACACGAGGTATAAACGAAGCACACGCCGTGGCGCAACGTTAGGGGCAACAGTTTCAACCATTCTATGATCTGCTTCTCGCAACTGAAATACGGCACATGGCGGATGTTAGCCGACTTGCTGACCGCAACGTTAGGGGCTTCAACTATGGCGCTGACGCAACATCTCAGTGCCAACACTTTGCAGACTGTACTTAAAAGACACGCCCTCCTCACTGGACAGTTAAAAACACCAATCAAACTAACGATGACATCAAGTATTACCCAATCAAAAGTAGGAAAGGAGGCATCTTCATAAAATGCGTGTGGGATGATTTGCATGAGACGCTGCTTAAAAAAACAAAATGATAAAAAAAATACGGGATAAATCCCGTCCAGTATTGATTCAAAACGGGACGCGCAATTTCATTCTCAAACGCGGCACGATTCCGTATTTTAAAGGACGGGTGGCAACCCTACAGTGCCAGGTAACCACCCATACAATCAGATTGTGATTCAGACTAGGAATGCAATGAATGTAATTACCCCGATCTACATACAAGGCGAAAGTCTTGCAACATTCAAAGATGATGGTTTGGGATAATTAGTACTTATTAAGTACAACATTGAACATAAAAGAGCTTATGAAGCCTTGAACCGAAAAAAGCAAGATCTCAGAGATCGTAAAAAAAAAAAAGGAGGTAATGTCGTTTTACTCGCTGTAGATTTTAGTCAAACATTACCAGTTATTCCACGAGGGAGACCAGCAGATGAACTCAACGCG